>NW_022097262.1:0-5492 GCF_006542625.1 Nomascus leucogenys
TGAGCAGTTCTGAAACACTCTTTCTGTAGAAAGTGCAAGCGGACATTCTGAGCGCTAAGGAGCCTATAGTGGAGAAAGGAATATCTCCAAATAAAAACTACACAGAAGCATTCTGTGAAACTTATTTCTGTTCTCTGCATTCAACTAACAGAGTTGAAGTTTACTTTTCATTGTGCAGTTCTGAAACAGTCTTTCTGTAGCAACTGCAAGTGGACATTCGGAGCGCTAAGGGGCCTACAGTGGAAAAAGGAATATCTTCATATATAAACTACACAGAAGAATTCAGTGAAACTTCTTTCCGTTCTGTCCTTTCAACTAACCGATTATAAACTTACTTTTGATTGAGCAGTTCTGAAACACTCTCTCGGTAGAAACTGGAAGTTGACATTCCGTATGCTAAAGGGCCTATAGTCTAAGAAGGGGTATCTTCAAATAAAAACAACACAGACGCATTCTCTGAAACTTCCTTCTCTTCTGTGCATTCAGCTAACAGAGTTGAAGTTTACTTTTGAATGAGCAGTTCTGAAACACCACTCTGTAGAAACTGTAGATGGACAATATCAGCGCTGAGGGTTCTATAGTGGAAAAACGGATATCTTCAAATAAAAACAACACAGAAGCATTCTCTGAAACTTCTTTCTGTTCTGTGCATTCAGCTAACAGAGCTGAAGCTTACTTTTGATTGAGCAGTTCTGAAACACCTTTCTGTAGAAACTGCAGGTGGACATTGTGAGCGCTAAGGGGCCTATAATGGAAAAAGAAATATCTCCAAATAAAAACTACACAGAAGCATTCTGTGAAACTTGTTACTGTTCTGTGCAATCAACTAACAGAGTTGAAGTTTACTTTTGATTGAGCAGTTCTGAAACACTCTTTCTGTAGAAACTGCAAGTTGACATCCTGAGCACTAAGGAGCCTATAGTGGAGAAAGTAATATCTCCAAATAAAAACTACACAGAAGCATTCTGTGAAACTTGTTACTGTACTGTGCATTCAACTAACAGAGTTGAAGTTTACTTTTGATTTAGCAGCTCTGAAACACACTTTCTGTAGAAACTGCAAGTGGACATTCTGAAAGCTAAGTGGCCTATAGTGGAAAAAGGAATATCTTCAAATAAAACTACACAGAAGCATTCTGTGAAACTTCTTTCTGTTCTGTGCATTCCACTAACACAGCTGAAGCTTACTATTGGTTGAGCAGTTCTGAAACACTCTTTCTGTAGAAACTGCAGGTGGACTTTCGTAGTTCTAATGGGCCTATAGTGCAAAAAGGAATATCTTCAAATAAAAACTACACAGAAGCATTCTGTGAAACTTCTTTCTGTTCTGTGCATTCAACTAACAGAGTTGAAGATTACATTTCGTTGTGCATTTCTGAAACACTCTTTCTGTAGAAACTACTAGTGGACAATCGGAGCGCTAAGGGGCCTGAAGTGGAAAAAGGAATATCTTCAAATATAAACGACACAGAAGTATTCACTGAAAGTTGTTTCTGTTCTGTCTTTTCAACTAACAGAGTAGAAGCTTACTTTTGATTGAGCAGTTCTGAAAAACTCTCTCTGTAGAAACTGGAAGTTGACATTCCGTATGCTAAAGGGCCTATAGTGGAAAAAGGGGTATCTTCAAATAAAAACAACACAGAAGCATTCTCTGAAACTTCTTTCTGTTCTGTGCATTCAGCTAAGAGTGTTGAAGCTTACTTTTGATTGAGCAGTTCTGAAACACCTTTCTGTAGAAACTACAGGTGGACATTTTGAAGGCTAAGGGGCCTATAGTGGAAAAAGAAATATCTCCAAATAAAAACTACACAGAAGAATTCTCTGAAATTTCTTTCTGTTCTGTGCATTCAGCTAACTGAGTTGAAGCTTACTTTTGACTGAGCAGTTCTGAAACACCTTTCTGTAGAAATTGCAGGAGGACATTCTGAAGGCTAAGGGGCCTATAGTGGAGAAAGAAATATCTCGAAATAAAAACTACACAGAAGTCAGTGAAACTTGTTACTCTTCTGTTCATTCAACTAACAAAGTTCAAGTTTGCTGTTGATTGAGCAGTTCTGAAACCCTGTTTCTGTAGAAATTGCAAGTGGACATTCTGAACGCCAAGGGGCCTATAGTGGAAAAAGTATTATCTGCAAGTAAAATTACACAGAAGCATTCTGTGAAACTACTTTCTGTTCTGTGCATTCAACTAACAGAGCTGAAGCTTACCATTGGTTGAGCAGTTCTGAAACACTCTTTCTGTAGAAACTGCAGGTGGACATTCGGAGGGCTAATGGGCCTATAGTGGAAAAAGGAATATCTTCAAATAAAAACTACACAGAAGCATTCTGTGAAACTTCTTTCTGTTCTGTCATTCAACTAACAGAGTTGATGCATACTTTTGAGCAGTTCTGAAACTCTCTTTCTGTAAAAACTGCAAGTTGACATTCTGAATGCTAAAAGGCCTATAGTGGATAAAGTAATATCTTCAAATAAAAACTATGCAGAAGCATTTTGTGAAACTTCTCTCTTTTCTGTGCATTACACTTACAGAGTTGATGCTTACTTTTGACTGAGCAGTTCTGAAACACCATTTCTGTAGAAACTGCAAGTGGATATTCGGAGCGATAAGGGGCCTAGAGTGGAAAAAGGAATATCTTGAAATAAAAACTACACAGAAGCATTTTGTGAAACTTCTTTCTGTTCTGTGCATTAAACTTACAGAGTGGAAGCTTACTTTTGATTTAGCAGTTCTGAAACACTCTTTCTGTTGAAACTGCAATTTGACATTCTGAGCGCTAAGGATCCTATAGTGGAGAAAGTAATATCTCCAAATTAAAACTACACAGAACCATTCTGTGAAACTTCTTTCTGTTCTGTGCATTCAACTAATAGAGTTGAAGTTTACTTTTCATTGTGCAGTTCTGAAACACTCTTTCTGTAGAAACTGCAAGTGGAAAGTCGGAGCGCTAAGGGGCCTATAGTGGAAAAAGGAATATCTTCAAATGTGAACTACGCAGAAGCATTCAGTGAAAGTTTTCTGTTCTGTCCTTTCAACTAACAGAGTAGAAGCGTACTTTTGATTGAGCAGTTCTGAAACACTCTCTCTGTAGAAACTGCAGGTGGACGTTCGGAGCGCTAACGGGCCTATAGTGGAAAAAGGAATATCTTCAAAAAAAAACTACAGAGAAGCATTCTGTGAAACTTTTTCTGTTCTGTCCATTCAACTAACAGAGTTGAAGCTTACTTTTGGTTGAGCAGTTCTCAAAGACTCTTTCTGTAAAAACTGCAAGTTGACATTCTGAGCGCAAAAGGGCCTATAGTGGAAAAAGGAATATCTTCAAATAAAAACTACGCAGAAGAATTTTGTGAAACTTCTCTCTGTTCTGTGCATTACACTTACAGAAATGAAGCTTACATTTGACTGAGCAGTTCTGAAACACTCTTACTGTAGAAACTGCAAGAGGACTTTCGGAGCGCTAAGGGGCCTATAGTGGAAAAAGGAATATCTTCAAATAAAAACTACACAGAAGCATTTTGTGAAACTTCTTTCTGTTCTGTGCATTAAACTTACGGAGTTGAATGTTACTTTTGATTGAGCAGTTCTGAAACACTCTCTCTGTAGAAACTGGAAGTTGACATTCCGTATGCTAAAGGGCCTATAGTGGAAAAAGGGATATCTTCTAATAAAAACAACACAGAAGCATTCTCTGAAACTTCTTTCTGTTTTGCGCATTCAGCTAACAGAGTTGAAGCTTACTTTTGTTTGAAAAGTTCTGAAACACCTTTCTGTAGAAACTGCAGGTGGACATTTTGAGCGCTAAGGGGCCTATATTGGAAAAATAAATATCTCCAAATAAAAACTACACAGAAGCATTCTGTGAAACTTGTTACTGTTCTGTGCAATCAACTAAGAGAGTTGAAGTTTACTTTTGATTGAGCAGTTCTGAAACACTCTTTCTCTAAAAACTGCAAGTTGACATCCTCAGCGCTAAGGAGCCTATAGTGGAGAAAGAAATATCTCCAAATAAAAACTACACAGAAGCATTCTGTGAAACATGTTACTGTTCTGTGCATTCAACAAACAGAGTTGAAGGTTACTTTTGATTCAGCCGTTCTGCAACCCTCTTTCTGTAGAAATTGCAAGTGGACATTCTGAAAGCTAAGGGGCCTATAGTGGAAAAAGGAATATCTTCAAATAAGAATACACAGAAGTTTTCTGTGAAACTTCTTTCTGTTCTGTGCATTCAAATAACAGAGCTGAAGCTTACTATTGGTTGAGCAGTTCTGAAACACTCTTTCTGTAGAAACTGCAGGTGGACTATCGGAGCGCTAACGGGCCTATAGGGGAAAAAGGAATATCTTCAAATAAAAACTACACAGAAGCATTCTGTGAAACTTCTTTCTGTTCAGTCCATTCAACTAACAGACTTGAATCTTACTTTTGATTGAGCAGTTTTCAAAGACTCTTTCTGTAAAAACTGCAAGTTGACATTCTGAGCGCAAAAGGGCCTATAGTGGAAAAAGGAATATCTTCAAATAAAAACTACGCAGAAGAATTTTGTGAAACTTCTCTCTGTTCTGTGCATTAAACTTACAGAGATGAAGCTTACTTTTGACTGAGCAGTTTCGAAACACTCTTTCTGTAGAAACTGCAAGAGGACTTTCGGAGTGCTAAGGAGCCTATAGTGGAGAAAGGAATTTCTCCAAAATAAAAACTACACAGAACCATTCTGTGAAACTTCTTTCTGTTCTGTGCATTCAACTAACAGGGTTGAAGTTTACTTTTGATTGAGCAGTTTTGAAACACTCTTTCTGTAGAAACTGCAGGTGGAATTTCAGAGCGCTAATGGGCCTATAGTGGAAAAACAAATATCTTGAAATAAAAACTACACAGAAGCATTCTGTGAAACTTCTTTCTGTTCTGTCCATTCAACTGACAGAGTTGAAGCTTACTTTTGATTGAGCAGTTCTGAACCACTCTTTCTGTGGAAACTGCAACTTGACATTCTGAGCGCTAAAGTGCCTATAGTGGAAAAGGGAATATCTTCAAATAAAAACTACACAGAAGCATTTTGTGAAACTTCTCTCTGTTCTGTGCATTAAACTTACAGATATGAAGCTTACTTTTGACTGAGCAGTTCTGAAACACTCTTTCTGTAGAAACTGCGAGTGGACTTTCAGAGAGCTAAGGGGCCTATAGTGGAAAAAGGAATATCTTCAAATAAGAATACACAGAAGTTTTCTGTGAAACTTCTTTCTGTTCTGTGCATTCAAATAACAGAGCTGAAGCTTACTATTGGTTGAGCAGTTCTGAAACACTCTTTCTGTAGAAACTGCAGGTGGACTATCGGAGCGCTAATGGGCCTATAGTGGAAAAAGGTATATCTTCAAATAAAAACTACACAGAAGCATTCTGTGAAACGTCTTTCTGTTCTGTCCATTCAACTAACAGAGTTGAAGCTGACTTTTGATTGAGCAGTGCTGAAACACTCTTTCTGTAGAAACTGCAAG
>NW_022097263.1:0-35028 GCF_006542625.1 Nomascus leucogenys
TAAGCTTCACTTTGTTAGTTGAATGCACAGAACAGAAAGAAGTTTCACAGAATACTTCTGTGTAGTTTTTATTTGAAGATACACCTTTTTGCACTACAGGCCCCTTAGCGCTTCAAATGTCCACTTGCAGTTTCTACAGAAACCGTGTTTCACAACTGCTCAATCAAAAGTAAGCTTCACCTCTGTTAGTTGAAAGCACAGAACAGAAAGATGTTTCACAGAATGCTTCTGTGTAGTTTTTATTTGAAGATATACCTTTTTCCACTATAGGCCTCTTAGCGCTCGGAATCTCAACTTGCAGTTTCAACAGAAAGAGTGTTTCAGAACTGCTCAATGAAAAGTAAGCTTCACCTTTGTAAGTTGAATGGACAGAACAGAAAGAAGTTTCACAGAATGCTTCTGTGTAGTTCTTATTTGAAGATATCCCTTTTTCCACTATAGGCCCCTTGGAGTTCGGATTGTCAACTTGCAGTTTCTACAGAAAGAGTGTTTCAGAACTGCTCAATCAAAAGTAAGCTTCTACTATGTTAGTTGAATGGACAGAACTGTAAGAAGTTTCATAGAATGCTTCTGTGTAGTTTTCATTTGGATATGTTACTTTTTCCAGTATAGGCCCCTAAGCGCTCCGAATGTCCACTTGCAGTTTCTACAGAAAGTGTGTTTCAGACCAGCTCAATCAAAAGTAAGCTTCAATTCTGTTAGTTGAATGCACAGAACAGAAAGAAGTTTCACAGGAGGCTCCTGTGTAGTTTTCATTCGAAGATATTTCTTTTTCCACTGCAGGCCCCTTTAGTGCTCTGAATGATCTCTTAATGTTTCTACAGAAAGAGTGTTTCAGAACTGCTCAATCAAAAGGAGGCTTCAACTCTGTTAGTTGAATGCACAGAACAGAAAGAAGTTTCACAGAATGCTTCTGTGTAGTTTTTATTTGAAGATATACCTGTTTCCTCTGCAGGCCCGTTAGCGATTCAAATGTCCACTTGCAGTTTCTACAGAAAGCGTGTTTCAGAACTGCTCAATCAAAAGTAAGCTTCACCTCTGTTAGTTGAATGCACAGAACAGAAAGAAGTTTCACAGAATGCTTCTGTGTAGTTTTTATTTGAAGATATCCCTTTTTCCACTATTGGCCCCTTAGTGCTCGGAGTGTCAACTTGCAGTTTCTACAGAAAGTGTGTTTCAGACCTGCTCAATCAAAAGTAGTCTTCAACTCTGTTAGTTGAATGGAACGAACAGAAAGAAGTTTCACAGAATGCTTCTGTTTAGTTTTTATTTGAAGATATCTCTTTTTCCACTGCAGGCCCCTTAGCGCTTCAAATGTCCACTTGCAGTTTGTACAGAAAGAGTGTTTCAGAACTGCTCAATCAAAACTAAGCTTCACCTCTGTTAGTTGAATACACAGAACACAAAGAAGTTTCACAGGATGCTTCTGTGTAGTTTTCATTTGAAGATATTCCTTTTTCCACTGCAGGCCCCTTAGCGCTCTGAATGTTCTCTTACAGTTTCTACAGAAAGAGTGTTTCAGAACTGCTCAATCAAAAATAAGCTTCAACTCTGTAAGCTGAATGCACAGAACAGAAAGAAGTTTCACAGAATGCTTCTGTGTAGTTTTTATTTTGAGATATTTCATTTTCCACTATAGGACCCATAGCGCTCGGAATATCAAATTGCACTTTCTACAGAAAGAGTGTTTCAGAACTGCTCAATGAAAAGGAAGCTTCAACTCTGTTAGTTGAATGCACAGAACAGAAAGAAGTTTCACAGAATGCTTCTGTGTAGTTTTTATTTGAAGATATCCCTTTTTCCACTATAGGCCCCTTTGCGCTCGGAATGTCAACTTGCAGTTTCTACAGAAAGAGTGTTTCAGAACTGCTCAATGAAAAGTAAGTTTCACCTTTGTTAGTTGAATGCACAGAACAGAAAGAAGTTTCACAGAATGCTTCTCTGTAGTTTTTATTTGAAGATATTCCTTTTTCCACTTATAGGCCCTGTAGCCCTCGAAATGTCAGCTTGCGGTTTCAATAGAAAGAGTGTTTCAGAACTGCTCAATCAAAAGTAAGCTTCAAGTCTGTTAGTTGAATGCACAGAACAGAAAGAAGTTTCACACAATGCTTCTGTGTAGTTTTTATTTTGAGATATTACGTTTTCCACTATAGGACCCATAGCGCTCGGAATATCAAATTGCACTTTCTACAGAAAGAGTGTTTCAGAACTGCTCAATGAAAAGGAAACTTCAACTCCGTTAGTTGAATGCACAGAACAGAAAGAAGTTTCACAGAATGCTTCTGTGTAGTTTTTATTTGAAGATATTACTTTTCCACTATAGGCCCTGTACCCCTCGAAATGTCAGCTTGCAGTTTCTATAGCAAGAGTGTTGCAGAACTGCTCAATCAAAAGTAGGCTTCAACTCTGTTACTTGAATGTAGAAAACAGAAAGAAGTTTCACAGAATGCTTCTGTGTAGTTTTCATTTGAAGATATTCCTTTTTCCACTGCAGGCCCCTTAGCGCTCGGAATGTCAACTTGCAGTTTCTACAGAAAGAGTGTTTCAGAACTCCTCAATCAAAAGTAAGCTTCATATCTGTTAGTTGAATGCACAGAACAGAAAGAAGTTTCACAGAATACTTCTGTGTAGTTTTTATTTGAAGATACACCTTTTTGCACTACAGGCCCCTTCGCGCTTCAAATGTCCACTTGCAGTTTCTACAGAAACCGTGTTTCACAACTGCTCAATCAAAAGTAAGCTTCACCTCTGTTAGTTGAAAGCACAGAACAGAAAGATGTTTCACAGAATGCTTCTCTGTAGTTTTTATTTGAAGATATACCTTTTTCCACTATAGGCCTCTTAGCGCTCGGAATCTCAACTTGCAGTTTCAACAGAAAGAGTGTTTCAGAACTGCTCAATCAAAAGTAAGCTTCAACTCTGTTTGTTGAATGCGCAGAACAGAAAGAAGTTTCACAGAATGCTTCTGTGTAGTTTTTATTTGAAGATATGCCTTTTTCCACTACAGGCCCCTTAGCGCTCCGAATGTTCTCTTACAGTTTCTACAGAAAGAATGTTTCAGAACTGCTCAATCAGAGGTAAGCTTCACCTCTGTTACTTGAATTCACAGAACAGAAAGAAGTATCACAGAATGCTTCTGCGTAGTCTTTATTTGAAGATATTCCTTTTTCCACTGTAGGCCGTGTAGGCCTCGAAATGTCACTTGCAGTTTCTATAGAAAGAGTGTTTCAGAACTGCTCAATCAAAAGTAAGCTTCTACTATGTTAGTTGAATGGACAGAACTGTAAGAAGTTTCATAGAATGCTTCTGTGTAGTTTTCATTTGGATATGTTACTTTTTCCAGTATAGGCCCCTAAGCGCTCCGAATGTCCACTTGCAGTTTCTACAGAAAGTGTGTTTCAGACCAGCTCAATCAAAAGTAAGCTTCAATTCTGTTAGTTGAATGCACAGAACAGAAAGAAGTTTCACAGGATGCTCCTGTGTAGTTTTCATTTGAAGATATTTCTTTTTCCACTGCAGGCCCCTTTAGTGCTCTGAATGTTCTCTTACTGTTTCTACAGAAAGAGTGTTTCAGAACTGCTCAATCAAAAGGAGGCTTCAACTCTGTTAGTTGAATGCAAAGAACAGACAGAAGTTTCACAGAATGCTTCTGTGTAGTTTTTATTTGAAGATATTCCTTTTTCCACTATAGGCCCTGTACCCCTCGAAATGTCAGCTTGCAGTTTCTATAGAAAGAGTGTTGCAGAACTGCTCAATCAAAAGTAAGCTTCAACTCTGTTACTTGAATGAAGAGAACAGAAAGAAGTTTCACAGAATGCTTCTGTGTAGTTTTTATTTGAAGATATACCTTTTTCCACTACAGGCCCCTTAGCGATTCAAATGTCCACTCGCAGTTTCTACAGAAACCGTGTTTCACAAATGCTCAATCAAAAATAAGCTTCACCTCTGTTAGTTGAAAGCACAGAACAGAAAGATGTTTCACAGAATGCTTCTGTGTAGTTTTTATTTGAAGATATCCCTTTTTCCACTATAGGCCCTGTAGCGCTCGGAATGTCAACTTGCAGTTTCTACATAAAGGCTGTTTCAGAACTGCTCAATCAAAAGTAAGCTTCACCTCTGTTACTTGAATGCACAGAACAGAAAGAAGTTTCACAGAATGCTTCTGTGTAGTTTTTATTTGAAGATATACCTGTTTCCTCTGCAGGCCCCTTAGCGCTTCAAATGTCCACTTGCAGTTTCTACAGAAAGCGTGTTTCAGAACTGCTCAATCAAAAGTAAGCTTCACCTCTGTTAGTTGAATGCACAGAACAGAAAGAAGTTTCACAGAATGCTTCTGTGTAGTTTTTATTTGAAGATATCCCTTTTTCCACTATTGGCCCCTTAGTGCTGGAGTGTCAACTTGCAGTTTCTACAGAAAGTGTGTTTCAGACCTGCTCAATCAAAAGTAGTCTTCAACTCTGTTAGTTGAATGGAACGAACAGAAGAAGTTTCACAGAATGCTTCTGTTTAGTTTTTATTTGAAGATATCTCTTTTTCCACTGCAGGCCCCTTAGCGCTTCAAATGTCCACTTGCAGTTTGTACAGAAAGAGTGTTTCAGAACTGCTCAATCAAAACTAAGCTTCACCTCTGTTAGTTGAATACACAGAACACAAAGAAGTTTCACAGGATGCTTCTGTGTAGTTTTCATTTGAAGATATTCCTTTTTCCACTGCAGGCCCCTTAGCGCTCTGAATGTTCTCTTACAGTTTCTACAGAAAGAGTGTTTCAGAACTGCTCAATCAAAAATAAGCTTCAACTCTGTAAGCTGAATGCACAGAACAGAAAGAAGTTTCACAGAATGCTTCTGTGTAGTTTTTATTTTGAGATATTTCATTTTCCACTATAGGACCCATAGCGCTCGGAATATCAAATTGCACTTTCTACAGAAAGAGTGTTTCAGAACTGCTCAATGAAAAGGAAGCTTCAACTCTGTTAGTTGAATGCACAGAACAGAAAGAAGTTTCACAGAATGCTTCTGTGTAGTTTTTATTTGAAGATATTACTTTTTCCACTATAGGCCCTGTACCCCTCGAAATGTCAGCTTGCAGTTTCTATAGCAAGAGTGTTGCAGAACTGCTCAATCAAAAGTAGGCTTCAACTCTGTTACTTGAATGTAGAAAACAGAAAGAATTTACAGAATGCTTCTGTGTAGTTTTTATTTGAAGATATTCCTTTTTCCACTGCAGGCCCCTTAGCGCTCTGAATGTTCTCTTACAGTTTCTACAGAAAGAGTGTTTCAGAACTCCTCAATCAAAAGTAAGCTTCATATCTGTTAGTTGAATGCACAGAACAGAAAGAAGTTTCACAGAATGCTTCTGTGTAGTTTTTATTTGAAGATATCCCTTTTTCCACTATAGGCCCCTTAGCGCTCGGAATGTCAACTTGCAGTTTCTACAGAAAGAGTGTTTCAGAACTGCTCAATCAAAAGTAAGCTTCACTTTGTTAGTTGAATGCACAGAACAGAAAGAAGTTTCACAGAATACTTCTGTGTAGTTTTTATTTGAAGATACACCTTTTTGCACTACAGGCCCCTTCGCGCTTCAAATGTCCACTTGCAGTTTCTACAGAAACCGTGTTTCACAACTGCTCAATCAAAAGTAAGCTTCACCTCTGTTAGTTGAAAGCACAGAACAGAAAGATGTTTCACAGAATGCTTCTCTGTAGTTTTTATTTGAAGATATACCTTTTTCCACTATAGGCCTCTTAGCGCTCGGAATCTCAACTTGCAGTTTCAACAGAAAGAGTGTTTCAGAACTGCTCAATCAAAAGTAAGCTTCAACTCTGTTTGTTGAATGCGCAGAACAGAAAGAAGTTTCACAGAATGCTTCTGTGTAGTTTTTATTTGAAGATATGCCTTTTTCCACTACAGGCCCCTTAGCGCTCCGAATGTTCTCTTACAGTTTCTACAGAAAGAATGTTTCAGAACTGCTCAATCAGAGGTAAGCTTCACCTCTGTTACTTGAATTCACAGAACAGAAAGAAGTATCACAGAATGCTTCTGCGTAGTCTTTATTTGAAGATATTCCTTTTTCCACTGTAGGCCGTGTAGGCCTCGAAATGTCACCTTGCAGTTTCTATAGCAAGAGTGTTTCAGAACTCCTCAATCAAAAGTAAGCTTCATATCTGTTAGTTGAATGCACAGAACAGAAAGAAGTTTCACAGAATGCTTCTGTGTAGTTTTTATTTGAAGATATCCCTTTTTCCACTATAGGCCCCTTAGCGCTCGGAATGTCAACTTGCAGTTTCTACAGAAAGAGTGTTTCAGAACTGCTCAATCAAAAGTAAGCTTCACTTTGTTAGTTGAATGCACAGAACAGAAAGAAGTTTCACAGAATACTTCTGTGTAGTTTTTATTTGAAGATACACCTTTTTGCACTACAGGCCCCTTAGCGCTTCAAATGTCCACTTGCAGTTTCTACAGAAACCGTGTTTCACAACTGCTCAATCAAAAGTAAGCTTCACCTCTGTTAGTTGAAAGCACAGAACAGAAAGATGTTTCACAGAATGCTTCTGTGTAGTTTTTATTTGAAGATATACCTTTTTCCACTATAGGCCTCTTAGCGCTCGGAATCTCAACTTGCAGTTTCAACAGAAAGAGTGTTTCAGAACTGCTCAATGAAAAGTAAGCTTCACCTTTGTTAGTTGAATGGACAGAACAGAAAGAAGTTTCACAGAATGCTTCTGTGTAGTTCTTATTTGAAGATATCCCTTTTTCCACTATAGGCCCCTTGGAGTTCGGATTGTCAACTTGCAGTTTCTACAGAAAGAGTGTTTCAGAACTGCTCAATCAAAAGTAAGCTTCTACTATGTTAGTTGAATGGACAGAACTGTAAGAAGTTTCATAGAATGCTTCTGTGTAGTTTTCATTTGGATATGTTACTTTTTCCAGTATAGGCCCCTAAGCGCTCCGAATGTCCACTTGCAGTTTCTACAGAAAGTGTGTTTCAGACCAGCTCAATCAAAAGTAAGCTTCAATTCTGTTAGTTGAATGCACAGAACAGAAAGAAGTTTCACAGGATGCTCCTGTGTAGTTTTCATTTGAAGATATTTCTTTTTCCACTGCAGGCCCCTTTAGTGCTCTGAATGTTCTCTTACTGTTTCTACAGAAAGAGTGTTTCAGAACTGCTCAATCAAAAGGAGGCTTCAACTCTGTTAGTTGAATGCAAAGAACAGACAGAAGTTTCACAGAATGCTTCTGTGTAGTTTTTATTTGAAGATATTCCTTTTTCCACTATAGGCCCTGTACCCCTCGAAATGTCAGCTTGCAGTTTCTATAGAAAGAGTGTTGCAGAACTGCTCAATCAAAAGTAAGCTTCAACTCTGTTACTTGAATGAAGAGAACAGAAAGAAGTTTCACAGAATGCTTCTGTGTAGTTTTTATTTGAAGATATACCTTTTTCCACTACAGGCCCCTTAGCGATTCAAATGTCCACTCGCAGTTTCTACAGAAACCGTGTTTCACAAATGCTCAATCAAAATAAGCTTCACCTCTGTTAGTTGAAAGCACAGAACAGAAAGATGTTTCACAGAATGCTTCTGTGTAGTTTTTATTTGAAGATATCCTTTTTCCACTATAGGCCCTTAGCGCTCGAATGTCACTTGCAGTTTCTACATAAAGCTGTTTCAGAACTGCTCAATCAAAAGTAAGCTTCACCTCTGTTACTTGAATGCACAGAACAGAAAGAAGTTTCACAGAATGCTTCTGTGTAGTTTTTATTTGAAGATATACCTGTTTCCTCTGCAGGCCCTTAGCGCTTCAAATGTCCACTTGCAGTTTCTACAGAAAGCGTGTTTCAGAACTGCTCAATCAAAAGTAAGCTTCACCTCTGTTAGTTGAATGCACAGAACAGAAAGAAGTTTCACAGAATGCTTCTGTGTAGTTTTTATTTGAAGATATCCCTTTTTCCACTATTGGCCCCTTAGTGCTCGGAGTGTCAACTTGCAGTTTCTACAGAAAGTGTGTTTCAGACCTGCTCAATCAAAAGTAGTCTTCAACTCTGTTAGTTGAATGGAACGAACAGAAAGAAGTTTCACAGAATGCTTCTGTTTAGTTTTTATTTGAAGATATCTCTTTTTCCACTGCAGGCCCCTTAGCGCTTCAAATGTCCACTTGCAGTTTGTACAGAAAGAGTGTTTCAGAACTGCTCAATCAAAACTAAGCTTCACCTCTGTTAGTTGAATACACAGAACACAAAGAAGTTTCACAGGATGCTTCTGTGTAGTTTTCATTTGAAGATATTCCTTTTTCCACTGCAGGCCCCTTAGCGCTCTGAATGTTCTCTTACAGTTTCTACAGAAAGAGTGTTTCAGAACTGCTCAATCAAAAATAAGCTTCAACTCTGTAAGCTGAATGCACAGAACAGAAAGAAGTTTCACAGAATGCTTCTGTGTAGTTTTTATTTTGAGATATTTCATTTTCCACTATAGGACCCATAGCGCTCGGAATATCAAATTGCACTTTCTACAGAAAGAGTGTTTCAGAACTGCTCAATGAAAAGGAAGCTTCAACTCTGTTAGTTGAATGCACAGAACAGAAAGAAGTTTCACAGAATGCTTCTGTGTAGTTTTTATTTGAAGATATCCCTTTTTCCACTATAGGCCCCTTTGCGCTCGGAATGTCAACTTGCAGTTTCTACAGAAAGAGTGTTTCAGAACTGCTCAATGAAAAGTAAGTTTCACCTTTGTTAGTTGAATGCACAGAACAGAAAGAAGTTTCACAGAATGCTTCTCTGTAGTTTTTATTTGAAGATATTCCTTTTTCCACTTATAGGCCCTGTAGCCCTCGAAATGTCAGCTTGCGGTTTCAATAGAAAGAGTGTTTCAGAACTGCTCAATCAAAAGTAAGCTTCAAGTCTGTTAGTTGAATGCACAGAACAGAAAGAAGTTTCACACAATGCTTCTGTGTAGTTTTTATTTTGAGATATTACGTTTTCCACTATAGGACCCATAGCGCTCGGAATATCAAATTGCACTTTCTACAGAAAGAGTGTTTCAGAACTGCTCAATGAAAAGGAAACTTCAACTCCGTTAGTTGAATGCACAGAACAGAAAGAAGTTTCACAGAATGCTTCTGTGTAGTTTTTATTTGAAGATATTACTTTTTCCACTATAGGCCCTGTACCCCTCGAAATGTCAGCTTGCAGTTTCTATAGCAAGAGTGTTGCAGAACTGCTCAATCAAAAGTAGGCTTCAACTCTGTTACTTGAATGTAGAAAACAGAAAGAAGTTTCACAGAATGCTTCTGTGTAGTTTTTATTTGAAGATATCCCTTTTTCCACTATAGGCCCCTTAGCGCTCGGAATGTCAACTTGCAGTTTCTACAGAAAGAGTGTTTCAGAACTGCTCAATCAAAAGTAAGCTTCACTTTGTTAGTTGAATGCACAGAACAGAAAGAAGTTTCACAGAATACTTCTGTGTAGTTTTTATTTGAAGATACACCTTTTTGCACTACAGGCCCCTTCGCGCTTCAAATGTCCACTTGCAGTTTCTACAGAAACCGTGTTTCACAACTGCTCAATCAAAAGTAAGCTTCACCTCTGTTAGTTGAAAGCACAGAACAGAAAGATGTTTCACAGAATGCTTCTGTGTAGTTTTTATTTGAAGATATACCTTTTTCCACTATAGGCCTCTTAGCGCTCGGAATCTCAACTTGCAGTTTCAACAGAAAGAGTGTTTCAGAACTGCTCAATCAAAAGTAAGCTTCAACTCTGTTTGTTGAATGCGCAGAACAGAAAGAAGTTTCACAGAATGCTTCTGTGTAGTTTTTATTTGAAGATATGCCTTTTTCCACTACAGGCCCCTTAGCGCTCCGAATGTTCTCTTACAGTTTCTACAGAAAGAATGTTTCAGAACTGCTCAATCAGAGGTAAGCTTCACCTCTGTTACTTGAATTCACAGAACAGAAAGAAGTATCACAGAATGCTTCTGCGTAGTCTTTATTTGAAGATATTCCTTTTTCCACTGTAGGCCGTGTAGGCCTCGAAATGTCAACTTGCAGTTTCTATAGCAAGAGTGTTTCAGAACTGCTCAATCAAAAGTAAGCTTCTACTATGTTAGTTGAATGGACAGAACTGTAAGAAGTTTCATAGAATGCTTCTGTGTAGTTTTCATTTGGATATGTTACTTTTTCCAGTATAGGCCCCTAAGCGCTCCGAATGTCCACTTGCAGTTTCTACAGAAAGTGTGTTTCAGACCAGCTCAATCAAAAGTAAGCTTCAATTCTGTTAGTTGAATGCACAGAACAGAAAGAAGTTTCACAGGATGCTCCTGTGTAGTTTTCATTTGAAGATATTTCTTTTTCCACTGCAGGCCCCTTTAGTGCTCTGAATGTTCTCTTACTGTTTCTACAGAAAGAGTGTTTCAGAACTGCTCAATCAAAAGGAGGCTTCAACTCTGTTAGTTGAATGCAAAGAACAGACAGAAGTTTCACAGAATGCTTCTGTGTAGTTTTTATTTGAAGATATTCCTTTTTCCACTATAGGCCCTGTACCCCTCGAAATGTCAGCTTGCAGTTTCTATAGAAAGAGTGTTGCAGAACTGCTCAATCAAAAGTAAGCTTCAACTCTGTTACTTGAATGAAGAGAACAGAAAGAAGTTTCACAGAATGCTTCTGTGTAGTTTTTATTTGAAGATATACCTTTTTCCACTACAGGCCCCTTAGCGATTCAAATGTCCACTCGCAGTTTCTACAGAAACCGTGTTTCACAAATGCTCAATCAAAAATAAGCTTCACCTCTGTTAGTTGAAAGCACAGAACAGAAAGATGTTTCACAGAATGCTTCTGTGTAGTTTTTATTTGAAGATATCCCTTTTTCCACTATAGGCCCCTTAGCGCTCGGAATGTCAACTTGCAGTTTCTACATAAAGGCTGTTTCAGAACTGCTCAATCAAAAGTAAGCTTCACCTCTGTTACTTGAATGCACAGAACAGAAAGAAGTTTCACAGAATGCTTCTGTGTAGTTTTTATTTGAAGATATACCTGTTTCCTCTGCAGGCCCCTTAGCGCTTCAAATGTCCACTTGCAGTTTCTACAGAAAGCGTGTTTCAGAACTGCTCAATCAAAAGTAAGCTTCACCTCTGTTAGTTGAATGCACAGAACAGAAAGAAGTTTCACAGAATGCTTCTGTGTAGTTTTTATTTGAAGATATCCCTTTTTCCACTATTGGCCCCTTAGTGCTGGAGTGTCAACTTGCAGTTTCTACAGAAAGTGTGTTTCAGACCTGCTCAATCAAAAGTAGTCTTCAACTCTGTTAGTTGAATGGAACGAACAGAAAGAAGTTTCACAGAATGCTTCTGTTTAGTTTTTATTTGAAGATATCTCTTTTTCCACTGCAGGCCCCTTAGCGCTTCAAATGTCCACTTGCAGTTTGTACAGAAAGAGTGTTTCAGAACTGCTCAATCAAAACTAAGCTTCACCTCTGTTAGTTGAATACACAGAACACAAAGAAGTTTCACAGGATGCTTCTGTGTAGTTTTCATTTGAAGATATTCCTTTTTCCACTGCAGGCCCCTTAGCGCTCTGAATGTTCTCTTACAGTTTCTACAGAAAGAGTGTTTCAGAACTGCTCAATCAAAAATAAGCTTCAACTCTGTAAGCTGAATGCACAGAACAGAAAGAAGTTTCACAGAATGCTTCTGTGTAGTTTTTATTTTGAGATATTTCATTTTCCACTATAGGACCCATAGCGCTCGGAATATCAAATTGCACTTTCTACAGAAAGAGTGTTTCAGAACTGCTCAATGAAAAGGAAGCTTCAACTCTGTTAGTTGAATGCACAGAACAGAAAGAAGTTTCACAGAATGCTTCTGTGTAGTTTTTATTTGAAGATATCCCTTTTTCCACTATAGGCCCCTTTGCGCTCGGAATGTCAACTTGCAGTTTCTACAGAAAGAGTGTTTCAGAACTGCTCAATGAAAAGTAAGTTTCACCTTTGTTAGTTGAATGCACAGAACAGAAAGAAGTTTCACAGAATGCTTCTCTGTAGTTTTTATTTGAAGATATTCCTTTTTCCACTTATAGGCCCTGTAGCCCTCGAAATGTCAGCTTGCGGTTTCAATAGAAAGAGTGTTTCAGAACTGCTCAATCAAAAGTAAGCTTCAAGTCTGTTAGTTGAATGCACAGAACAGAAAGAAGTTTCACACAATGCTTCTGTGTAGTTTTTATTTTGAGATATTACGTTTTCCACTATAGGACCCATAGCGCTCGGAATATCAAATTGCACTTTCTACAGAAAGAGTGTTTCAGAACTGCTCAATGAAAAGGAAACTTCAACTCCGTTAGTTGAATGCACAGAACAGAAAGAAGTTTCACAGAATGCTTCTGTGTAGTTTTTATTTGAAGATATTACTTTTTCCACTATAGGCCCTGTACCCCTCGAAATGTCAGCTTGCAGTTTCTATAGCAAGAGTGTTGCAGAACTGCTCAATCAAAAGTAGGCTTCAACTCTGTTACTTGAATGTAGAAAACAGAAAGAAGTTTCACAGAATGCTTCTGTGTAGTTTTCATTTGAAGATATCCTTTTTCCACTGCAGGCCCCTTAGCGCTCGGAATGTCAACTTGCAGTTTCTACAGAAAGAGTGTTTCAGAACTCCTCAATCAAAAGTAAGCTTCATTTGTTAGTTGAATGCACAGAACAGAAAGAAGTTTCACAGAATACTTCTGTGTAGTTTTTATTTGAAGATACACCTTTTTGCACTACAGGCCCCTTCGCGCTTCAAATGTCCACTTGCAGTTTCTACAGAAACCGTGTTTCACAACTGCTCAATCAAAAGTAAGCTTCACCTCTGTTAGTTGAAAGCACAGAACAGAAAGATGTTTCACAGAATGCTTCTCTGTAGTTTTTATTTGAAGATATACCTTTTTCCACTATAGGCCTCTTAGCGCTCGGAATCTCAACTTGCAGTTTCAACAGAAAGAGTGTTTCAGAACTGCTCAATCAAAAGTAAGCTTCAACTCTGTTTGTTGAATGCGCAGAACAGAAAGAAGTTTCACAGAATGCTTCTGTGTAGTTTTTATTTGAAGATATGCCTTTTTCCACTACAGGCCCCTTAGCGCTCCGAATGTTCTCTTACAGTTTCTACAGAAAGAATGTTTCAGAACTGCTCAATCAGAGGTAAGCTTCACCTCTGTTACTTGAATTCACAGAACAGAAAGAAGTATCACAGAATGCTTCTGCGTAGTCTTTATTTGAAGATATTCCTTTTTCCACTGTAGGCCGTGTAGGCCTCGAAATGTCACCTTGCAGTTTCTATAGCAAGAGTGTTTCAGAACTCCTCAATCAAAAGTAAGCTTCATATCTGTTAGTTGAATGCACAGAACAGAAAGAAGTTTCACAGAATGCTTCTGTGTAGTTTTTATTTGAAGATATCCCTTTTTCCACTATAGGCCCCTTAGCGCTCGGAATGTCAACTTGCAGTTTCTACAGAAAGAGTGTTTCAGAACTGCTCAATCAAAAGTAAGCTTCACTTTGTTAGTTGAATGCACAGAACAGAAAGAAGTTTCACAGAATACTTCTGTGTAGTTTTTATTTGAAGATACACCTTTTTGCACTACAGGCCCCTTAGCGCTTCAAATGTCCACTTGCAGTTTCTACAGAAACCGTGTTTCACAACTGCTCAATCAAAAGTAAGCTTCACCTCTGTTAGTTGAAAGCACAGAACAGAAAGATGTTTCACAGAATGCTTCTGTGTAGTTTTTATTTGAAGATATACCTTTTTCCACTATAGGCCTCTTAGCGCTCGGAATCTCAACTTGCAGTTTCAACAGAAAGAGTGTTTCAGAACTGCTCAATGAAAAGTAAGCTTCACCTTTGTTAGTTGAATGGACAGAACAGAAAGAAGTTTCACAGAATGCTTCTGTGTAGTTCTTATTTGAAGATATCCCTTTTTCCACTATAGGCCCCTTGGAGTTCGGATTGTCAACTTGCAGTTTCTACAGAAAGAGTGTTTCAGAACTGCTCAATCAAAAGTAAGCTTCTACTATGTTAGTTGAATGGACAGAACTGTAAGAAGTTTCATAGAATGCTTCTGTGTAGTTTTCATTTGGATATGTTACTTTTTCCAGTATAGGCCCCTAAGCGCTCCGAATGTCCACTTGCAGTTTCTACAGAAAGTGTGTTTCAGACCAGCTCAATCAAAAGTAAGCTTCAATTCTGTTAGTTGAATGCACAGAACAGAAAGAAGTTTCACAGGATGCTCCTGTGTAGTTTTCATTTGAAGATATTTCTTTTTCCACTGCAGGCCCCTTTAGTGCTCTGAATGTTCTCTTACTGTTTCTACAGAAAGAGTGTTTCAGAACTGCTCAATCAAAAGGAGGCTTCAACTCTGTTAGTTGAATGCAAAGAACAGACAGAAGTTTCACAGAATGCTTCTGTGTAGTTTTTATTTGAAGATATTCCTTTTTCCACTATAGGCCCTGTACCCCTCGAAATGTCAGCTTGCAGTTTCTATAGAAAGAGTGTTGCAGAACTGCTCAATCAAAAGTAAGCTTCAACTCTGTTACTTGAATGAAGAGAACAGAAAGAAGTTTCACAGAATGCTTCTGTGTAGTTTTTATTTGAAGATATACCTTTTTCCACTACAGGCCCCTTAGCGATTCAAATGTCCACTCGCAGTTTCTACAGAAACCGTGTTTCACAAATGCTCAATCAAAAATAAGCTTCACCTCTGTTAGTTGAAAGCACAGAACAGAAAGATGTTTCACAGAATGCTTCTGTGTAGTTTTTATTTGAAGATATCCCTTTTTCCACTATAGGCCCCTTAGCGCTCGGAATGTCAACTTGCAGTTTCTACATAAAGGCTGTTTCAGAACTGCTCAATCAAAAGTAAGCTTCACCTCTGTTACTTGAATGCACAGAACAGAAAGAAGTTTCACAGAATGCTTCTGTGTAGTTTTTATTTGAAGATATACCTGTTTCCTCTGCAGGCCCCTTAGCGCTTCAAATGTCCACTTGCAGTTTCTACAGAAAGCGTGTTTCAGAACTGCTCAATCAAAAGTAAGCTTCAACTCTGTTAGTTGAATGCACAGAACAGAAAGAAGTTTCACAGAATGCTTCTGTTAGTTTTTATTTGAAGATATCTCTTTTCCACTGAGGCCCCTTAGCGCTTCAAATGTCCACTTGCAGTTTTACAGAAAAGGTGTTTCAGAACTGCTCAATCAAAAGTAAGCTTCACCTCTGTTAGTTGAATTCACAGAACAGAAAGAAGTTTCACAGTATGCTTCTGTGTAGTTTTCATTTGAAGATATTCCTTTTTCCACTGCAGGCCCCTTAGCGCTCTGAATGTTCTCTTACAGTTTCTACAGAAAGAGTGTTTCAGAACTGCTCAATCAAAAATAAGCTTCAACTCTGTTAGCTGAATGCACAGACAGAAAGAAGTTTCACAGAATGCTTCTGTGTAGTTTTTATTTGAGATATTTCATTTTCCACTATAGGACCCATAGCGCTCGGAATATCAAATTGCACTTTCTACAGAAAGAGTGTTTTCAGAACTGCTCAATGAAAAGGAAACTTCAACTCTGTTAGTTGAATGCACAGAACAGAAAGAAGTTTCACAGAATGCTTCTGTGTAGTTTTTATTTGAAGATATCCCTTTTTCCACTATAGGCCCCTTTGCGCTCGAATGTCAAACTTGCAGTTTCTACAGAAAGGTGTTTCAGAACTGCTCAATGAAAAGTAAGTTCCCCTTTGTAGTTGAATGCACAGAACAGAAAGAGTTTCACAGAATGCTTCTCTGTAGTTTTTATTTGGAAGATATTCCTTTTTCCACCTTATAGGCCCTGTAGCCCTCGGAAAATGTCAGCTTGCGGTTTCATAGAAAGAGTGTTTCAGAACTGCTCAATCAAAAGTAAGCTTCAAGTCTGTTAGTTGAATGCACAGAACAGAAAGAAGTTTCACACAATGCTTCTGTGTAGTTTTTATTTTGAGATATTACCGTTTTCCACTATAGGACCCTAGCGTCGAATATCTTGCAGTTTCTACAGAAAGAATGTTTCAGAACTGCTCAATCAAAGGTAAGCTTCACTGTTACTTGAATCACAGAACAGAAAGGAAGTTCACAGATGCTTCTGGTAGTTTTATTGAAGATATCCTTTTTCCCTTGGCCTGTACCCGAAATGTCACTTGCGTTCTAATAGCAGAGTGTTCAGAACTGCTCAATCAAAAGTAGCCTTCAATCTGTATTGAATGTAAGAAAACAGAAAGAAGTTTCACAGAATGCTTCTGTGTAGTTTTATTTGAAGATATCCCTTTTCCCACTATAGGCCCCCTTAGCGCTCGGAATTCAACTTGCAGTTACTACAGAAAGAGTGTTCAAAACTGCTCATCAAAAAGTAAAGCTTCCTTGTTATTGAATGCAGCAGACAGAAAAAGTTTCAAGAATACTTCTGTGTAGTTTTTTATTTGAAGATACACCTTTTTGCACTACGGCCCCTTAGCGCTTCAAATGTCCACTTGCAGTTTCTACAGAAACCGTGGTTTCAAGAACTGCTCAATCAAAGAAGCTTCACCTCTGTTGTTGAAAAGCACAGAACAGAAAGATGTTTCACAGAATGCTTCTGGTAGTTTTTATTTGAAGATATACCTTTTTCCACTTAGGGCTCTTGCGCTCGGAATCTCAACCTTGCAGTTTCAACAGATAAAGAGTGTTTTTCAGAACTGCTCAATAAAAGTAAGCTTCACCTTTGTTTAGTTGATGGACAGAACAGAAAGAAGTTTCACAGAATTGCTTCTGTGTAGTTCTTATTTGAAAGATATCCCTTTTCCACTATAGCCCCTTGGAGTTCGGATTGTCAACTTGCAGTTTCTACAGAAAGAGTGTTTCAGAACTGCTCAATCAAAAGTAAGCTTCACTATGTAGTTGAATGGACAGAACTGTAAGAAGTTCATAGAATGCTTCGGTATTATCATTTGGATAGTTCCTTTTCCTATAGGCCCCTAAGCGCTCCGAATGTCCACTTGCAGTTTCTCAGAAAGTGTGTTTCAGACCAGCTCAATCAAAAAAGCTTCAATCTGTTAGTTGAATGCACAAACAGAAAGAAGTTTCACAGGATGCTTCCTGTGTAGTTTTTCATTTGAAGATATTTCTTTTTCCACTGCAGGCCCCTTTAGTGCTCTGAAGTTCTCTTACTGTTTCTACAGAAAGAGTGTTTCAGAACTGCTCAATTCAAAAGAGGCTTCAAACTCTGTTAGTTGAATGCGAAGAACAGACAGAAGTTTCACAGAATGCTTCTGTTGTAGTTTTTTATTTGAAGATATTCCTTTTCCACTATAGGCCCCCCTGTAGCGCGTTCAGAAAATGTGCAAGCTGTGCTTAGTTTCGTACAGAAAGAGTGTGTTCAGAGAAACATGCTTTCAATCAAGAAACGGTTTAAGCTTCAACTCCTGTAGTTGAATGAACAGAACAGAAAGAAGTTTCACAGAATGCTTCTGTGTAGTTTTATTTGAAGATATCCCTTTTTCCACTACAGGCCCCTTAGCGCTCAATGTCCACTTGCAGTTTCTACAGAAAGTGTTTCAGAAACTGCTCAATCAAAATAAGCTTCACCTCTGTTAGTTGAAAGCACAGAACAGAAAGATGTTTCACAGAATGCTTCTGTGTAGTTTTTATTTGAAGATATACCTTTTTCCACTGTAGGCCCTTAGCGCTCGGAATGTCAACTTGCAGTTTACAGAAAGGTGTTTCAGAACTGCTCAATCAAAAGTAAGCTTCAACTCTGTGTTGAATGCCAGAACAGAAGAAGTTTCACAGAATGTTCTGTGTAGTTTTTATTGAAATATCCTTTTCCACTTAGGCTTGGAATTGTCACTTGCAGTTTCTACAGAAAGGTGTTTCGAACTGCTCATCAAAAGTAAGCTTCACCTCTGTTAGTTGATGCACGAACAGAAAGAGTTTCACAGAATGCTTCTGTGTATTTTTATTTGAAGATATCCCTTTTTCCACTATTGGCCCTTAGTGCTGGAGTGTCAACTTGCAGTTTCTACAGAAAGTGTGTTTCAGACCTGCTCAATCAAAAGTAGTCTTCAACTCTGTTAGTTGAATGGAACGAACAGAAAGAAGTTTCACAGAATGCTTCTGTTTAGTTTTTATTGAAGATATCTCTTTTTCCACTGCAGGCCCCTTAGCGCTTCAAATGTCCACTTGCAGTTTGTACAGAAAGAGTGTTTCAGAACTGCTCAATCAAAACTAAGCTTCACCTCTGTTAGTTGAATACACAGAACACAAAGAAGTTTCACAGAATGCTTCTGTGTAGTTTTTATTTGAAGATATTCCTTTTTCCACTGCAGGCCCCTTAGCGCTCTGAATGTTCTCTTACAGTTTCTACAGAAAGAGTGTTTCAGAACTGCTCAATCAAAAATAAGCTTCAACTCTGTAAGTTGAATGCACAGAACAGAAAGAAGTTCACAGAATGCTTCTGTGTAGTTTTATTTTGAGATATTTCATTTTCCACTATAGGACCCATAGCGCTCGGAATATCAAATTGCACTTTCTACAGAAAGAGTGTTTCAGAACTGCTCAATGAAAAGGAAGCTTCAACTCTGTTAGTTGAATGCACAGAACAGAAAGAAGTTTCACCAGAATGCTTCTGTGTAGTTTTTATTTGAAGGATATCCCTTTTTCCACTATAGGCCCCTTTGCGCTCGGAATGTCAACTTGCAGTTTCTACAGAAAGAGTGTTTCAGAACTGCTCAATGAAAAGTAAGTTTCACCTTTGTTAGTTGAATGCACAGAACAGAAAGAAGTTTCACAGAATGCTTCTCTGTAGTTTTTATTTGAAGATATTCCTTTTTCCACTTATAGGCCCTGTAGCCCTCGAAATGTCAGCTTGCGGTTTCAATAGAAAGAGTGTTTCAGAACTGCTCAATCAAAAGTAAGCTTCAAGTCTGTTAGTTGAATGCACAGAACAGAAAGAAGTTTCACACAATGCTTCTGTGTAGTTTTTATTTTGAGATATTACGTTTTCCACTATAGGACCATAGCGCTCGGAATATCAAATTGCACTTTCTACAGAAAGAGTGTTTCAGAACTGCTCAATGAAAAGGAAACTTCAACTCCGTTAGTTGAATGCACAGAACAGAAAGAAGTTTCACAGAATGCTTCTGTGTGTTTTTATTTGAAGATATTACTTTTTCCACTATAGGCCCTGTACCCCTCGAAATGTCAGCTTGCAGTTTCTATAGCAAGAGTGTTGCAGAACTGCTCAATCAAAAGTAGGCTTCAAAAAAAAAAAAAAAAAAACTCTGTTAGTTGAATGAAAAACAGAAAGAAGAAAAAAAAAAAAAAAGTAACTTAATGTAGCTAAGAAAAAACAGAAAGAAGTTTCACAGAATGCTTCTGTGTAGTTTTTATTTGAAGATATCCCTTTTTCCACTATAGGCCCCTTAGCGCTCGGAATGTCAACTTGCAGTTTCTACAGAAAGAGTGTTTCAGAACTGCTCAATCAAAAGTAAGCTTCATCTTTGTTAGTTGAATGCACAGAACAGAAAGAAGTTTCACAGAATACTTCTGTGTAGTTTTTATTTGGAAGATACACCTTTTTGCACTACAGGCCCCTTCGCGCTTCAAATGTCCACTTGCAGTTTCTACAGAAACCGTGTTTCACAACTGCTCAATCAAAAAGAAAGCTTCACTCTGTTAGTTGAAAGCACAGAACAGAAAGATGTTTCACAGAATGCTTCTGTGTAGTTTTTATTTGAAGATATACCTTTTTCCACTATAGGCCTCTTAGCGCTCGGAATCTCAATTTGCAGTTTCAACAGAAAGAGTGTTTCAGAACTGCTCAATCAAAAGTAAGCTTCAACTCTGTTTGTTGAATGCAGAACAGAAAGAAGTTTCACAGAATGCTTCTGTGTAGTTTTTATTTGAAGATATGCCTTTTTCCACTACAGGCCCTTAGCGCTCGAATGTCTCTTAGTTTCTACAGAAAGAGTGTTTCAGAACTGCTCAATCAAGTAAGCTTCACTCTGTTACTTGAATGCACAGAACAGAAAGAAGTTTCACAGAATGCTTCTGTGTAGTTTATTTGAAGATATTCCTTTTTCCACTATAGGCCGTTAGGCTCGAAATGTCACTTGCAGTTTCTATAGAAGAGTGTTTCAGAACTGCCAATCAAAAGTAAGCTTCATATCTGTTAGTTGAATGCACAGAACAGAAAGAAGTTTCACAGAATGCTTCTGTGTAGTTTTTATTTGAAGATATCCCTTTTTCCACTATAGGCCCCTTAGCGCTCGGAATGTCAACTTGCAGTTTCTACAGAAAGAGTGTTTCAGAACTGCTCAATCAAAAGTAAGCTTCACTTGTTAGTTGAATGCACAGAACAGAAAGAAGTTTCACAGAATGCTTCTGTGTAGTTTTTATTTGAAGATACACCTTTTTCACTACAGGCCCCTTAGCGCTTCAAATGTCCACTTGCAGTTTCTACAGAAAGTGTTTCAGAACTGCTCAATCAAAAGTAAGCTTCACCTCTGTTAGTTGAAAGCACAGAACAGAAAGATGTTTCACAGAATGCTTCTGTGTAGTTTTTATTTGAAGATATACCTTTTTCCACTATAGGCCCTTAGCGCTCAATGTCAACTTGCAGTTTCACAGAAAGAGTGTTTCAGAACTGCTCAATCAAAAGTAAGCTTCACCTTTGTTAGTTGAATGGACAGAACAGAAAGAAGTTTCACAGAATGCTTCTGTGTAGTTTTATTTGAAGATATCCCTTTTTCCACTATAGGCCCCTTGGCTTCGGAATGTCAACTTGCAGTTTCTACAGAAAGAGTGTTTCAGAACTGCTCAATCAAAAGTAAGCTTCACTTGTTAGTTGAATGGAAGAGAAAGAAGTTTCACAGAATGCTTCTGTGTAGTTTTCATTTGGATATGTTCTTTTTCCACTATAGGCCCCTAGCGCTCGAATGTCCACTTGCAGTTTCTACAGAAAGTGTGTTTCAGACTGCTCAATCAAAAGTAAGCTTCAATTCTGTTAGTTGAATGCACAGAACAGAAAGAAGTTTCACAGAATGCTTCTGTGTAGTTTTCATTTGAAGATATTTCTTTTTCCACTGCAGGCCCCTTAGTGCTCGAATGTCTCTTAGTTTCTACAGAAAGAGTGTTTCAGAACTGCTCAATCAAAAGGAGCTTCAACTCTGTTAGTTGAATGCAAAGAACAGAAGAAGTTTCACAGAATGCTTCTGTGTAGTTTTTATTTGAAGATATTCCTTTTTCCACTATAGGCCCTTACCCTCGAAATGTCAGCTTGCAGTTTCTATAGAAAGAGTGTTTCAGAACTGCTCAATCAAAAGTAAGCTTCAACTCTGTTAGTTGAATGAAGAACAGAAAGAAGTTTCATAGAATGCTTCTGTGTAGTTTTTATTTGAAGATATACCTTTTTCCACTACAGGCCCCTTAGCGCTTCAAATGTCCACTTGCAGTTTCTACAGAAAGCGATTGTTTCAGAACTGCTCAATCAAAAGTAAGCTTCACCTTTGTTAGTTGAATGCACAGAACAGAAAGAAGTTTCACAGAATGCTTCTATGTAGTTTTTATTTGAAGATATCCTTTTTCCACTATAGGCCCCTTAGCGCTCGGAAATGTCAACTTGCAGTTTCTACAGAAAGGGTGTTTCAGAACTGCTCAATCAAAAGTAAGCTTCACCTCTGTTAGTTGAATGCACAGAACAGAAAGAAGTTTCACAGAATGCTTCTGTGTAGTTTTTATTTGAAGATATACCTTTTTCCTCTGCAGGCCCCTTAGCGCTTCAAATGTCCACTTGCAGTTTCTACAGAAAGCGTGTTTCAGAACTGCTCAATCAAAAGTAAGCTTCACTCTGTTAGTTGAATGCACAGAACAGAAAGAAGTTTCACAGAATGCTTCTGTGTAGTTTTTATTTGAAGATATCCCTTTTTCCACTATGGCCCCTTAGCGCTCGAGTCAACTTGCAGTTTCTACAGAAAGTGTGTTTCAGAACTGCTCAATCAAAAGTAAGCTTCAACTCTGTTAGTTGAATGCACAGAACAGAAAGAAGTTTCACAGAATGCTTCTGTGTAGTTTTTATTTGAAGATATTCTTTTTCCACTGCAGGCCCCTTAGCGCTTCAAATGTCCACTTGCAGTTTACAGAAAGAGTGTTTCAGAACTGCTCAATCAAAACTAAGCTTCACTCTGTTAGTTGAATGCACAGAACAGAAAGAAGTTTCACAGAATGCTTCTGTGTAGTTTTTATTTGAAGATATTCCTTTTTCCACTAGGCCCCTTAGCGCTCGAATGTCTCTTACAGTTTCTACAGAAAGAGTGTTTCAGAACTGCTCAATCAAAAATAAGCTTCAACTCTGTTAGTTGAATGCACAGAACAGAAAGAAGTTTCACAGAATGCTTCTGTGTAGTTTTTATTTGAAGATATTCCTCTTTCCACTATAGGCCCTAGCGCTCGGAATGTCAAATTGCACTTTCTACAGAAAGAGTGTTTCAGAACTGCTCAATGAAAAGTAAGCTTCAACTCTGTTAGTTGAATGCACAGAACAGAAAGAAGTTTCACAGAATGCTTCTGTGTAGTTTTTATTTGAAGATATCCTTTTTCCACTATAGGCCCCTTAGCGCTCGGAATGTCAACTTGCAGTTTCTACAGAAAGAGTGTTTCAGAACTGCTCAATGAAAAGTAAGCTTCAAATCCTTTAGTTGAATGCACAGAACAGAAAGAAGTTTCACAGAATGCTTCTGTGTAGTTTTTATTTGAAGATATTCCTTTTTCCACTATAGGCCCTTAGCCCTCGAAATGTCAGCTTGCAGTTTCAAAGAAGAGTGTTTCAGAACTGCTCAATCAAAAGTAAGCTTCAATCTGTTAGTTGAATGCACAGAACAGAAAGAAGTTTCACAGAATGCTTCTGTGTAGTTTTTATTTGAAGATATTCCTTTTTCCACTATAGGCCCTAGCGCTCGGAAATCATTGCAGTTTCTACAGAAAGAGTGTTTCAGAACTGCTCAATCAAAAGTAAGCTTCAACTCTGTTAGTTGAATGCACAGAACAGAAAGAAGTTTCACAGAATGCTTCTGTGTAGTTTTTATTTGAAGATATTACTTTTTCCACTATAGGCCCTTACCCGAAATGTCATTGCAGTTTCTACAGAAAGAGTGTTTCAGAACTGCTCAATCAAAAGTAAGCTTCAACTCTGTTAGTTGAATGCAGAACAGAAAGAAGTTTCACAGAATGCTTCTGTGTAGTTTTTATTTGAAGATATCCTTTTTCCACTATAGGCCCCTTAGCGCTCGAATGTCACTTGCAGTTTCTACAGAAAGAGTGTTTCAGAACTGCTCAATCAAAAGTAAGCTTCACTCTGTTAGTTGAATGCACAGAACAGAAAGAAGTTTCACAGAATGCTTCTGTGTAGTTTTTATTTGAAGATATCCTTTTTCCACTATAGGCCCCTTAGCGCTCGGAATGTCAACTTGCAGTTTCTACAGAAAGAGTGTTTCAGAACTGCTCAATCAAAAGTAAGCTTCAACTCTGTTAGTTGAATGCACAGAACAGAAAGAAGTTTCACAGAATGCTTCTGTGTAGTTTTTATTTGAAGATATCCTTTTTCCACTATAGGCCCTTAGCGCTCGAATGTCAACTTGCAGTTTCTACAGAAAGAGTGTTTCAGAACTGCTCAATCAAAAGTAAGCTTCACTCTGTTAGTTGAATGCACAGAACAGAAAGAAGTTTCACAGAATGCTTCTGTGTAGTTTTTATTTGAAGATATCCTTTTTCCACTATAGGCCTGCGCTCGAAATGTCACTTGCAGTTTCTACAGAAGAGTGTTTCAGAACTGCTCAATCAAAAGTAAGCTTCAATCTGTTAGTTGAATGCACAGAACAGAAAGAAGTTTCACAGAATGCTTCTGTGTAGTTTTTATTTGAAGATATCCTTTTTCCACTATAGGCCCCTTAGCGCTCGAATGTCAACTTGCAGTTTCTACAGAAAGAGTGTTTCAGAACTGCTCAATCAAAAGTAAGCTTCACTCTGTTAGTTGAATGCACAGAACAGAAAGAAGTTTCACAGAATGCTTCTGTGTAGTTTTTATTTGAAGATATCCTTTTTCCACTAGGCCCCTTAGCGCTCAAATGTCACTTGCAGTTTCTACAGAAAGTGTTTCAGAACTGCTCAATCAAAAGTAAGCTTCACCTGTTAGTTGAATGCACAGAACAGAAAGAAGTTTCACAGAATGCTTCTGTGTAGTTTTTATTTGAAGATATCCTTTTTCCACTATAGGCCCTTAGGCTCGGTGTCAACTTGCAGTTTCTACAGAAAGTGTGTTTCAGAACTGCTCAATCAAAAGTAAGCTTCACCTCTGTTAGTTGAATGCACAGAACAGAAAGACGTTTCACAGAATGCTTCTGTGTAGTTTTTATTTGAAGATATCCTTTTTCCACTAGGCCCCTTAGCGCTCAATGTCACTTGCAGTTTCTACAGAAAGAGTGTTTCAGAACTGCTCAATCAAAAGTAAGCTTCACTCTGTTAGTTGAATGCACAGAACAGAAAGAAGTTTCACAGAATGCTTCTGTGTAGTTTTTATTTGAAGATATTCCTTTTTCCACTAGGCCCCTTAGCGCTCGAATGTCCTTGCAGTTTCTACAGAAAGAGTGTTTCAGAACTGCTCAATCAAAAGTAAGCTTCAACTCTGTTAGTTGAATGCACAGAACAGAAAGAAGTTTCACAGAATGCTTCTGTGTAGTTTTTATTTGAAGATATTTTTTTCCACTATAGGCCCCTTAGCGCTCGAATCAAATTGCACTTTCTACAGAAAGAGTGTTTCAGAACTGCTCAATCAAAAGTAAGCTTCAACTCTGTTAGTTGAATGCACAGAACAGAAAGAAGTTTCACAGAATGCTTCTGTGTAGTTTTTATTTGAAGATATTTTTTTCCACTATAGGCCCCTTAGCGCTCGAATCAATTGCAGTTTCTACAGAAAGAGTGTTTCAGAACTGCTCAATCAAAAGTAAGCTTCAACTCTGTTAGTTGAATGCACAGAACAGAAAGAAGTTTCACAGAATGCTTCTGTGTAGTTTTTATTTGAAGATATCCTTTTTCCACTATAGGCCCCTTAGCGCTCGAATGTCACTTGCAGTTTCTACAGAAAGAGTGTTTCAGAACTGCTCAATCAAAAGTAAGCTTCACCTTGTTAGTTGAATGCACAGAACAGAAAGAAGTTTCACAGAATGCTTCTGTGTAGTTTTTATTTGAAGATATTCCTTTTTCCACTATAGGCCCTTAGCGCTCGAATGTCACTTGCAGTTTCTACAGAAAGAGTGTTTCAGAACTGCTCAATCAAAAGTAAGCTTCACTCTGTTAGTTGAATGCACAGAACAGAAAGAAGTTTCACAGAATGCTTCTGTGTAGTTTTTATTTGAAGATATCCTTTTTCCACTATAGGCCCAGCGCTCGGAATGTCAACTTGCAGTTTCTACAGAAAGAGTGTTTCAGAACTGCTCAATCAAAAGTAAGCTTCAACTCTGTTAGTTGAATGCACAGAACAGAAAGAAGTTTCACAGAATGCTTCTGTGTAGTTTTTTTTGAAGATATCCTTTTTCCACTATAGGCCCTTACGCTCGAATGTCACTTGCAGTTTCTACAGAAGAGTGTTTCAGAACTGCTCAATCAAAAGTAAGCTTCAACTCTGTTAGTTGAATGCACAGAACAGAAAGAAGTTTCACAGAATGCTTCTGTGTAGTTTTTATTTGAAGATATCCTTTTTCCACTATAGGCCCCTTAGCGCTCGAATGTCAACTTGCAGTTTCTACAGAAAGAGTGTTTCAGAACTGCTCAATCAAAAGTAAGCTTCACTCTGTTAGTTGAATGCACAGAACAGAAAGAAGTTTCACAGAATGCTTCTGTGTAGTTTTTATTTGAAGATATCCTTTTTCCACTATAGGCCCCTTAGCGCTCGAATGTCACTTGCAGTTTCTACAGAAAGAGTGTTTCAGAACTGCTCAATCAAAAGTAAGCTTCAACTCTGTTAGTTGAATGCACAGAACAGAAAGAAGTTTCACAGAATGCTTCTGTGTAGTTTTTATTTGAAGATATCCTTTTTCCACTATAGGCCCTTAGCGCTCGAATGTCAACTTGCAGTTTCTACAGAAAGAGTGTTTCAGAACTGCTCAATCAAAAGTAAGCTTCAACTCTGTTAGTTGAATGCACAGAACAGAAAGAAGTTTCACAGAATGCTTCTGTGTAGTTTTTATTTGAAGATATTCCTTTTTCCACTATAGGCCCTTAGCTCGAAATGTCACTTGCAGTTTCTATAGAGAGTGTTTCAGAACTGCTCAATCAAAAGTAAGCTTCAATCTGTTAGTTGAATGCACAGAACAGAAAGAAGTTTCACAGAATGCTTCTGTGTAGTTTTTATTTGAAGATATCCTTTTTCCACTATAGGCCCCTTAGCGCTCGAATGTCAACTTGCAGTTTCTACAGAAAGAGTGTTTCAGAACTGCTCAATCAAAAGTAAGCTTCACTCTGTTAGTTGAATGCACAGAACAGAAAGAAGTTTCACAGAATGCTTCTGTGTAGTTTTTATTTGAAGATATCCTTTTTCCACTGCAGGCCCCTTAGCGCTCAAATGTCCTTGCAGTTTCTACAGAAAGTGTTTCAGAACTGCTCAATCAAAAGTAAGCTTCACTCTGTTAGTTGAATGCACAGAACAGAAAGAAGTTTCACAGAATGCTTCTGTGTAGTTTTTATTTGAAGATATCCTTTTTCCACTATGGCCCCTTAGCGCTCGAATGTCAACTTGCAGTTTCTACAGAAAGAGTGTTTCAGAACTGCTCAATCAAAAGTAAGCTTCAACTCTGTTAGTTGAATGCACAGAACAGAAAGAAGTTTCACAGAATGCTTCTGTGTAGTTTTTATTTGAAGATATCCTTTTTCCACTAGGCCCCTTAGCGCTCAAATGTCACTTGCAGTTTCTACAGAAAGAGTGTTTCAGAACTGCTCAATCAAAAGTAAGCTTCACTCTGTTAGTTGAATGCACAGAACAGAAAGAAGTTTCACAGAATGCTTCTGTGTAGTTTTATTTGAAGATATTCCTTTTTCCACTAGGCCCTTAGCGCTCGAATGTCCTTGCAGTTTCTACAGAAAGAGTGTTTCAGAACTGCTCAATCAAAAGTAAGCTTCAACTCTGTTAGTTGAATGCACAGAACAGAAAGAAGTTTCACAGAATGCTTCTGTGTAGTTTTTATTTGAAGATATTTTTTTCCACTATAGGCCCAGCGCTCCGAATATCAATTGCAGTTTCTACAGAAAGAGTGTTTCAGAACTGCTCAATCAAAAGTAAGCTTCACTCTGTTAGTTGAATGCACAGAACAGAAAGAAGTTTCACAGAATGCTTCTGTGTAGTTTTTATTTGAAGATATCCTTTTTCCACTATAGGCCCTTAGCGCTCGAATGTCAACTTGCAGTTTCTACAGAAAGAGTGTTTCAGAACTGCTCAATCAAAAGTAAGCTTCACTTGTTAGTTGAATGCACAGAACAGAAAGAAGTTTCACAGAATGCTTCTGTGTAGTTTTTATTTGAAGATATCCTTTTTCCACTATAGGCCCTTAGCCTCGAAATGTCAGCTTGCAGTTTCAAAAGAAGAGTGTTTCAGAACTGCTCAATCAAAAGTAAGCTTCAAATCTGTTAGTTGAATGCACAGAACAGAAAGAAGTTTCACAGAATGCTTCTGTGTAGTTTTTATTTGAAGATATTACTTTTTCCACTATAGGCCCTAGCGCTCGAAATGTCAATTGCAGTTTCTACAGAAAGAGTGTTTCAGAACTGCTCAATCAAAAGTAAGCTTCAACTCTGTTAGTTGAATGCACAGAACAGAAAGAAGTTTCACAGAATGCTTCTGTGTAGTTTTTATTTGAAGATATTCCTTTTTCCACTATAGGCCCTTAGCGCTCGAATGTCAACTTGCAGTTTCTAGAAAAGTGTTTCAGAACTGCTCAATCAAAAGTAAGCTTCACTCTGTTAGTTGAATGCACAGAACAGAAAGAAGTTTCACAGAATGCTTCTGTGTAGTTTTTATTTGAAGATATCCTTTTTCCACTATAGGCCCCTTAGCGCTCGAATGTCAACTTGCAGTTTCTACAGAAAGAGTGTTTCAGAACTGCTCAATCAAAAGTAAGCTTCAACTCTGTTAGTTGAATGCACAGAACAGAAAGAAGTTTCACAGAATGCTTCTGTGTAGTTTTTATTTGAAGATATCCTTTTTCCACTATAGGCCCTTAGCGCTCAATGTCACTTGCAGTTTCTACAGAAAGTGTTTCAGAACTGCTCAATCAAAAGTAAGCTTCACTCTGTTAGTTGAATGCACAGAACAGAAAGAAGTTTCACAGAATGCTTCTGTGTAGTTTTTATTTGAAGATATCCTTTTTCCACTATAGGCCCCTTAGCGCTCGGAATGTCAACTTGCAGTTTCTACAGAAAGAGTGTTTCAGAACTGCTCAATCAAAAGTAAGCTTCACTCTGTTAGTTGAATGCACAGAACAGAAAGAAGTTTCACAGAATGCTTCTGTGTAGTTTTTATTTGAAGATATCCTTTTTCCACTAAGGCCCCTTAGCGCTCGAATGTCCTTGCAGTTTCTACAGAAAGAGTGTTTCAGAACTGCTCAATCAAAAGTAAGCTTCACCTCTGTTAGTTGAATGCACAGAACAGAAAGAAGTTTCACAGAATGCTTCTGTGTAGTTTTTATTTGAAGATATTCCTTTTTCCACTATAGGCCCTTAGCGCTCGAAATGTCACTTGCAGTTTCTACAGAAAGTGTTTCAGAACTGCTCAATCAAAAGTAAGCTTCAATCTGTTAGTTGAATGCACAGAACAGAAAGAAGTTTCACAGAATGCTTCTGTGTAGTTTTTATTTGAAGATATCCTTTTTCCACTATAGGCCCCTTAGCGCTCGAATGTCAACTTGCAGTTTCTACAGAAAGAGTGTTTCAGAACTGCTCAATCAAAAGTAAGCTTCACTCTGTGTTGAATGCACAGAACAGAAAGAAGTTTCACAGAATGCTTCTGTGTAGTTTTTATTTGAAGATATCCCTTTTTCCACTATAGGCCCCTTAGCGCTCAAATGTCCTTGCAGTTTCTACAGAAAGTGTTTCAGAACTGCTCAATCAAAAGTAAGCTTCACTCTGTTAGTTGAATGCACAGAACAGAAAGAAGTTTCACAGAATGCTTCTGTGTAGTTTTATTTGAAGATATCCTTTTTCCACTATAGGCCCTTAGCGCTCGGAATGTCAACTTGCAGTTTCTACAGAAAGAGTGTTTCAGAACTGCTCAATCAAAAGTAAGCTTCACCTTTGTTAGTTGAATGCACAGAACAGAAAGAAGTTTCACAGAATGCTTCTGTGTAGTTTTTATTTGAAGATACCTTTTTCCACTATAGGCCCCTTGGCTCGAATGTCACTTGCAGTTTCTACAGAAAGAGTGTTTCAGAACTGCTCAATCAAAAGTAAGCTTCACTTGTTAGTTGAATGCACAGAACAGAAAGAAGTTTCACAGAATGCTTCTGTGTAGTTTTTATTTGAAGATATTTCCTTTTTCCACTATAGGCCCAGCGCTCGAATGTCCACTTGCAGTTTCTACAGAAAGTGTGTTTCAGAACTGCTCAATCAAAAGTAAGCTTCAACTCTGTTAGTTGAATGCACAGAACAGAAAGAAGTTTCACAGAATGCTTCTGTGTAGTTTTATTTGAAGATATTCTTTTTCCACTGCAGGCCCCTTAGCGCTCGAATGTCTCAGTTTCTACAGAAAGAGTGTTTCAGAACTGCTCAATCAAAAGTAAGCTTCAACTCTGTTAGTTGAATGCAAGAACAGAAGAAGTTTCACAGAATGCTTCTGTGTAGTTTTTATTTGAAGATATTCCTTTTTCCACTATAGGCCCTTACCTCGAAATGTCACTTGCAGTTTCTACAGAAGAGTGTTTCAGAACTGCTCAATCAAAAGTAAGCTTCAACTCTGTTAGTTGAATGCAAGAAACAGAAAGAAGTTTCACAGAATGCTTCTGTGTAGTTTTTATTTGAAGATATACCTTTTTCCACTACAGGCCCCTTAGCGCTTCAAATGTCACTTGCAGTTTCTACAGAAAGTGTTTCAGAACTGCTCAATCAAAAGTAAGCTTCACTCTGTTAGTTGAATGCACAGAACAGAAAGAGTTTCACAGAATGCTTCTGTGTAGTTTTTATTTGAAGATATCCCTTTTTCCACTATAGGCCCTTAGCGCTCGGAATGTCAACTTGCAGTTTCTACAGAAAGGTGTTTCAGAACTGCTCAATCAAAAGTAAGCTTCACCTCTGTTAGTTGAATGCACAGAACAGAAAGAAGTTTCACAGAATGCTTCTGTGTAGTTTTTATTTGAAGATATCCCTTTTCCACTGCAGGCCCCTTAGCGCTTCAATGTCACTTGCAGTTTCTACAGAAAGAGTGTTTCAGAACTGCTCAATCAAAAGTAAGCTTCACTCTGTTAGTTGAATGCACAGAACAGAAAGAAGTTTCACAGAATGCTTCTGTGTAGTTTTTATTTGAAGATATCCTTTTTCCACTATAGGCCCCTTAGCGCTCGAATGTCACTTGCAGTTTCTACAGAAAGTGTGTTTCAGACTGCTCAATCAAAAGTAAGCTTCAACTCTGTTAGTTGAATGCACAGAACAGAAAGAAGTTTCACAGAATGCTTCTGTGTAGTTTTTATTTGAAGATATTCTTTTTCCACTGCAGGCCCCTTAGCGCTCAAATGTCACTTGCAGTTTCTACAGAAAGAGTGTTTCAGAACTGCTCAATCAAAATAAGCTTCACCTCTGTTAGTTGAATACAGAACAGAAAGAAGTTTCACAGAATGCTTCTGTGTAGTTTTTATTTGAAGATATTCCTTTTTCCACTAGGCCCTTAGCGCTCGAATGTCCTTACAGTTTCTACAGAAAGAGTGTTTCAGAACTGCTCAATCAAAAGTAAGCTTCAACTCTGTTAGTTGAATGCACAGAACAGAAAGAAGTTTCACAGAATGCTTCTGTGTAGTTTTTATTTGAAGATATTCCTTTTTCCACTATAGGACCCCTAGCGCTCGGAATTTCAAATTGCACTTTCTACAGAAAGAGTGTTTCAGAACTGCTCAATCAAAAGTAAGCTTCAACTCTGTTAGTTGAATGCACAGAACAGAAAGAAGTTTCACAGAATGCTTCTGTGTAGTTTTTATTTGAAGATATCCTTTTTCCACTATAGGCCCTTAGCGCTCGAATGTCAACTTGCAGTTTCTACAGAAAGAGTGTTTCAGAACTGCTCAATCAAAAGTAAGCTTCACCTGTTAGTTGAATGCACAGAACAGAAAGAAGTTTCACAGAATGCTTCTGTGTAGTTTTTATTTGAAGATATTCCTTTTCCACTATAGGCCCTTAGCGCTCGAAATGTCACTTGCAGTTTCAAGAAAGAGTGTTTCAGAACTGCTCAATCAAAAGTAAGCTTCAATCTGTTAGTTGAATGCACAGAACAGAAAGAAGTTTCACAGAATGCTTCTGTGTAGTTTTTATTTGAAGATATTCCTTTTTCCACTATAGGCCCCTAGCGCTCGGAATATCAATTGCAGTTTCTACAGAAAGAGTGTTTCAGAACTGCTCAATCAAAAGCTTCAACTCTGTTAGTTGAATGCACAGAACAGAAAGAAGTTTCACAGAATGCTTCTGTGTAGTTTTTATTTGAAGATATTTTTTTCCACTATAGGCCCTTAGCGCTCGAAATGTCACTTGCAGTTTCTACAGAAAGTGTTTCAGAACTGCTCAATCAAAAGTAAGCTTCAACTCTGTTAGTTGAATGCAGAACAGAAAGAAGTTTCACAGAATGCTTCTGTGTAGTTTTTTTTGAAGATACCTTTTTCCACTATAGGCCCTTAGCGCTCGAATGTCAACTTGCAGTTTCTACAGAAAGAGTGTTTCAGAACTGCTCAATCAAAAGTAAGCTTCACTCTGTTAGTTGAATGCACAGAACAGAAAGAAGTTTCACAGAATGCTTCTGTGTAGTTTTTATTTGAAGATATCCTTTTTCCACTATAGGCCCCTTAGCGCTCGGAATGTCAACTTGCAGTTTCTACAGAAAGAGTGTTTCAGAACTGCTCAATCAAAAGTAAGCTTCACTCTGTTAGTTGAATGCACAGAACAGAAAGAAGTTTCACAGAATGCTTCTGTGTAGTTTTTATTTGAAGATATCCTTTTTCCACTACAGGCCCCTTAGCGCTCGAATGTCCTTGCAGTTTCTACAGAAAGTGTTTCAGAACTGCTCAATCAAAAGTAAGCTTCACCTCTGTTAGTTGAATGCACAGAACAGAAAGAAGTTTCACAGAATGCTTCTGTGTAGTTTTTATTTGAAGATATCCTTTTCCACTATAGGCCCCTTAGCGCTCGAAATGTCACTTGCAGTTTCTACAGAAAGAGTGTTTCAGAACTGCTCAATCAAAAGTAAGCTTCACCTCTGTTAGTTGAATGCACAGAACAGAAAGAAGTTTCACAGAATGCTTCTGTGTAGTTTTTATTTGAAGATATCCTTTTTCCACTATAGGCCCCTTAGCGCTCGAATGTCACTTGCAGTTTCTACAGAAAGAGTGTTTCAGAACTGCTCAATCAAAAGTAAGCTTCACCTTGTTAGTTGAATGCACAGAACAGAAAGAAGTTTCACAGAATGCTTCTGTAGTTTTTATTTGAAGATATTCCTTTTTCCACTATAGGCCCTTAGCGCTCGAATGTCACTTGCAGTTTCAAGAAAGAGTGTTTCAGAACTGCTCAATCAAAAGTAAGCTTCATCTGTTAGTTGAATGCACAGAACAGAAAGAAGTTTCACAGAATGCTTCTGTGTAGTTTTTATTTGAAGATATTCTTTTCCACTATAGGCCCCTAGCGCTCGGAATGTCAATTGCAGTTTCTACAGAAAGAGTGTTTCAGAACTGCTCAATCAAAAGTAAGCTTCACTCTGTTAGTTGAATGCACAGAACAGAAAGAAGTTTCACAGAATGCTTCTGTGTAGTTTTATTTGAAGATATTCCTTTTTCCACTATAGGCCCTGTAGCCTCGAAATGTCACTTGCAGTTTCTATAGCAGAGTGTTTCAGAACTGCTCAATCAAAAGTAGCTTCAACTCTGTTAGTTGAATGCAGAACAGAAAGAAGTTTCACAGAATGCTTCTGTGTAGTTTTTATTTGAAGATATCCTTTTTCCACTATAGGCCCCTTAGCGCTCGAATGTCAACTTGCAGTTTCTACAGAAAGAGTGTTTCAGAACTGCTCAATCAAAAGTAAGCTTCACTTGTTAGTTGAATGCACAGAACAGAAAGAAGTTTCACAGAATGCTTCTGTGTAGTTTTTATTTGAAGATATCCTTTTTCCACTACAGGCCCCTTAGCGCTCAAATGTCACTTGCAGTTTCTACAGAAAGTGTTTCAGAACTGCTCAATCAAAAGTAAGCTTCACTCTGTTAGTTGAATGCACAGAACAGAAAGAAGTTTCACAGAATGCTTCTGTGTAGTTTTTATTTGAAGATATCCTTTTTCCACTATAGGCCCCTTAGCGCTCGGAATGTCACTTGCAGTTTCTACAGAAAGAGTGTTTCAGAACTGCAATCAAAAGTAAGCTTCAACTCTGTTAGTTGAATGCACAGAACAGAAAGAAGTTTCACAGAATGCTTCTGTGTAGTTTTTATTTGAAGATATCCCTTTTTCCACTACAGGCCCCTTAGCGCTCGAATGTTCCTTGCAGTTTCTACAGAAAGTGTTTCAGAACTGCTCAATCAAAAGTAAGCTTCACCTCTGTTAGTTGAATGCACAGAACAGAAAGAAGTTTCACAGAATGCTTCTGTGTAGTTTTATTTGAAGATATTCCTTTTCCTTAGGCCTGTAGGCCTCGAAATGTCACTTGCAGTTTCTACAGAAGAGTGTTTCAGAACTGCTCAATCAAAAGTAAGCTTCAACTCTGTTAGTTGAATGGACAGAACAGAAAGAAGTTTCACAGAATGCTTCTGTGTAGTTTTTATTTGAAGATATCCTTTTTCCACTATAGGCCCCTTAGCGCTCGGAATGTCAACTTGCAGTTTCTACAGAAAGAGTGTTTCAGAACTGCTCAATCAAAAGTAAGCTTCACCTCTGTTAGTTGAATGCACAGAACAGAAAGAAGTTTCACAGAATGCTTCTGTGTAGTTTTTATTTGAAGATATCCCTTTTTCCACTATAGGCCCCTTAGCGCTTCAAATGTCAACTTGCAGTTTCTACAGAAAGTGTTTCAGAACTGCTCAATCAAAAGTAAGCTTCACTCTGTTAGTTGAAAGCACAGAGAAAGAAGTTTCACAGAATGCTTCTGTGTAGTTTTTATTTGAAGATATCCTTTTTCCACTATAGGCCCCTTAGCGCTCAATGTCAACTTGCAGTTTCTACAGAAAGAGTGTTTCAGAACTGCTCAATCAAAAGTAAGCTTCACTTGTTAGTTGAATGACAGAACAGAAAGAAGTTTCACAGAATGCTTCTGTGTAGTTTTTATTGAAGATATCCTTTTTCCACTAGGCCCCTTAGTTCGGATGTCAACTTGCAGTTTCTACAGAAAGAGTGTTTCAGAACTGCTCAATCAAAAGTAAGCTTCACTCTGTTAGTTGAATGGACAGAACAGAAAGAAGTTTCACAGAATGCTTCTGTGTAGTTTTCATTTGAAGATATTCTTTTTCCACTATAGGCCCTAGCGCTCGAATGTCACTTGCAGTTTCTACAGAAAGAGTGTTTCAGAACTGCTCAATCAAAAGTAAGCTTCAACTCTGTTAGTTGAATGCACAGAACAGAAAGAAGTTTCACAGAATGCTTCTGTGTAGTTTTTATTTGAAGATATTCTTTTTCCACTGCAGGCCCCTTAGCGCTCAAATGTCCACTTGCAGTTTCTACAGAAAGAGTGTTTCAGAACTGCTCAATCAAAAAGGCTTCAACTCTGTTAGTTGAATGCCAGAACAGACAAGAAGTTTCACAGAATGCTTCTGTGTAGTTTTATTTGA
>NW_022097264.1:0-101983 GCF_006542625.1 Nomascus leucogenys
CACAAGATTGTCTCAGAATGCTTATGTAAGCTTTTATATGAAGATATTTCCCTTTCGAAGATAGGCCTCAAAACGCTCCAAATGTCCCCTGCAGAAAATACAAAAAGGGAGTTTCAAAACTGCTCTATCAAAACTAAAGTTCAACTCTCTGAGAAGAATGTATGTATCACAAAGGTTTCAGAATGCTTCTGTCTAGTTTTTATGTGAAGATCTTTCCTTTCACTCTAGGTCTCAAAGCGCTCCAATGTCCAATTGCAGATTCTACAAAAAGAGTGCTTCAATCTGCTCTATCAAAAGCAGGGTTCAACTCTTTGAGATGAATGCACACATCAAAAAGGAGTTTGTCAGAATGCTTCTGCCTAGTTTTTATGTGAAGATATATCCTTTTCCACAATAGGCCTCAAACACACCAAATGTCCACTTGCAGATCCTACAAAAAGCGTGTTTCAAAGCTGCTCTATCAAAAGTAAAGTTCAACTCTGTGAGATGAATGCGCACATCACAAAGAAGTTCTCAGAATACTTCTGTGTAGTTTTCTGAAAAGATATTTCTTTTTCCACCATATTCTTCAAAGCACTCCAAATGTCCACTTCCATGTTCCACATAAAGAGTTTTTTGCACTGTTCAATCAAAATTAAGGTTCAATTCTGTGACACTAATGCACACATCACAAATAAGTTGGTCAGAATGCTTCTATATAGTTTTTATATGAAGATATTTCCCTTTCCAAAATAGGACTCAAACTGCTCCAAATGTCCCATTGCAGATACTACAAAAAGAAAGTTTCAAAGCTCCTCTATCAATAGTAAAGTTCAACTCTGTGAGATGAATGCACATATCAAAAAGAAGTTTGTCAGAATGCTTCTGACTAGTTTTTATCTGAAGATATTACTTTTTCCACCATAGTCCTAAAAGCCCTCCAAATGTCCACTTGCAGATACTACAAAAAGAGTTTTTCAAAATTGCTCAATCAAAAGTAAGTTTCAACTATTTGAAATTAATGCACACATCACAAAGAAATTTGTCAGAATGCTTCTGTATAGTTTTTGTATGAAGATATTTCCCATTCCAACATAGGCCTCAAACCACTCCAAAAGTCCCCATGTAGATACTACACAAAAAGAGTTTCAAACCTGCTCTATCAAAATCAAAGTTCAATTCTGTGAGAAGAATGCACGTATCACAAAGCCGTTTGTCAGAATGCATCCATCAAGTTATGGTATGAGGATATTTCCTTATCCACCATAAGCCTCAAAGCACTCCAAATATCCAAGTGCAGATTCTACAAGAAGACTGTCTCAAAGCTGCTCTATCAAAAGGAAGGTTCAGCTCTGTGAGACTAATACACACATCACAAGATGTGTCTCAGAATGCTTATGTATAGCTTTTATATGAAGATATTTCCCTTTCGAAGATAGGCCTCAAAACGCTCCAAATGTCCCATGCAGAAAATACAAAAAGAGAGTTTCAAAACTGCTCTATCAAAACGAAAGTTCAACTCTCTCAGAAGAATGTATGTATCACAAAGTCGTTTGTCAGAATGCTTCTGTCTAGTTTTTATGTGAAGATCTTTCCTTTCCCACCATTGGTCTCAAAGCGCTCCTAATGTCCAATTGCAGATTCTACAAAAGAGTGCTTCACATCTGCTCTATAAGAAGCAGGGTTCAACACTGTGAGCTGAATGCACACATCAAAAAGGAGTTTTGTCAGAATGCTTCTGCCTAGTTTTTATGTGAAGATATATCCTTTCAGACAATAGGCCTCAAACCACACGAAGTGTCCACTTGCAGATCCTACCAAAAGAGTGTTTCAAAGCTGCTCTATCAAAAGTAAAGTTCAACTCTGTGAGATGAATGCACACATCACAAAGAAGTTTCTCAGAATACTTCTGTGTAGTTTTTCTGAGAAGATATTTCTTTTTCCACCATATTCTTCAAAGTGCTCAAAATGTCCACTTGTATATACTACACAAAGAGTTTTTCAGAACTGTTCAATCAAAACTAAGTTTCAATTCTGTGACATTAATGCACACATCACAAAGAAGTTTGTCTGAATGCTTCTGTATAGTTTTTGTATGAAGATATTATCCTTTCCAAAATAGGCCTCAAACTGCTCCAAATGTCCCCTTGCAGATACTACAAAAAGAGAGTTTCAAAGCTCCTCTATCAATAGTAAAGTTCAACTCTGTGACATGAATGCACTCATCACAAAGAAGTTTGTCAGAATGCTTCTGCCTCGTTTTTATGTGACGATATTACTTTTTCCACCATAGTCCTCAAAGCCCTCCAAATGTCCACTTGCAGATTCTATAAAAAGAGTTTTTCAAAATTGCTCGATCAAAAGTAAAGTTCAGCTATTTGAAATGAATGCACACATCACAAAGTAATGTGTCAGAATGCTTCTGTATAGTTTGTATATGAAGATATTTCCCATTCCAACATAGGCCTCAAACCACTCCAAAGGTCCCGTTGCAGATACTACAAAAAAAGAGTTTCAAACCTGCTTTATCAAAAGCAAAGTTCAACTCTGTGAGAAGAATGCATGTATCACCAAGCCGTTTCTCAGAATGCTTCCAACAAGTCATGGTATGAGGATATTTCCTTATCCACCGTAAGCCTGAAAGCACTCCAAATGTCCAAGTGCAGATTCTACAAGAAGACTGTCTCAAAGCTGCTCTATCAAAAGTAAGGTTCAGCTCTGTGAGACTAATACACACATCATAAGATGTGTCTTAGAATGCTTATGTCTAGCTTTTATATGAAGATATTTCCCTTTCAAAGATAGGCCTCAAAATGCTCCAAATGTCGCCTCCATGAAATACAAAAAGGGAGTTTCAAAACTGCTCTATCAAAACTAAAGTTCAACTCTCTGAGAAGAATGTATCCATCACAAAGGCGATTGTCAGAATGCTTCTGTCTAGTTTTTACGTGAAGATATTTCCTTTTCCACTGTAGGTATCAAAGCGCTCCAAATGTCCAATTGCAGATTCTGCTAAAAGATTATTTCAAATCTACTCAATCAAAAGCAGGATTCAACTCTGTGAGATGAATGCACACATCAAAAAGGAGTTTGTCAGAATGCTTCTGCCTAGTTTTTATATGAAGATATATCCTTTTCCACCATAGGCCTCAAACCGCACCAAATGTCTACTTGCAGATGCTGCAAAAAGAGTGTTTCAACGCTGCTCTATCAAAAATAAAGTTCAACTCTGTGAGATGAATGCACATTTCACAAAGAAGTTTCTCAGAATACTTCTGTGTAGTTTTTCTGAGAAGATATTTCTTTTTCCACCATATTCTTCAAAGCGCTCCAAATGTCCACTTGCATATTCTACATAAAGAGTATTTCAAAACTGTTCAATCAAAAGTAAGGTTCAATTATGTGACGTTAATGCACACATCACAAAGAAGTTTGTCAGAATGCTTCTGTATAGTTTTTGTATGAAGATATTATCCTTTCCAAAATAGGCCTCAAACTGCTCCAAATGTCCCCTTGCAGATACTGTAAAAAGAGAGTTTCAAGGCTCCTCCATCAATAGTAAAGTTCAGCTCTGTGAGATGAACACACACATCACAAAGAAGTTTGTCAGAATGCTTCTGCCTAGTTTTTATGTGAAGATATTTCTTTTTGCACCATAGTCCTCAGAGCCCTCCAAACGTCCACTTGCAGATTCTACAAAAGGAGTTTTTCAAAATTGCTCAATCAAAAGTAAGGTTCAACTATTTGAAATTAATGCACACATCACAAAGAAGTTTGTCAGTATGCTTCTGTCTAGTTTTTATGTGAAGATATTTCCCTTTCCATGGCAGGCCACAAACCGCTCTAAATGTCCCCTTGCAGATACTACAAAAAGAGAGTTTTCAAACTGCTCTATCAAAAGGAAAGTTGAAATCTGTGAGAAGAATGCACGTATCACAAAGTCGTTTGTCAGAATGCTTCTGTCTAGTTTTTCTGTGAAGATATGTCTTTTTCCACCGTAGGCCTCAAAGCGCTCCAAATGTCCAATTGCACATTCTTCAAAGGAGTGTTTCAAAGCTGCTTTCTCAAAAGTAAGGTTCAACTCTGTGAGATGAATGCACACATCACAAAGAAGTTTGTCAGAATGCTTGTCTAGTTTTTATGTGAAGATATTTTGTTTTCCACGTTTGGACCCAAACCTCTACAAATGTCTACTTGCCAATTCTACAGAAAGAATGTTTCAAAGCTGCTCTATCAAAAATATAGTTCAAAACCGTGAGATGAATGCACACATCACAAAGAAGTTCATCAGAATTCTACTGTATAGTTTTTATGTGAATATATTGCTTTTTCCACCATAATCCTCAAAGCGCTCCAAATGTCCACTTGCAGATCTTACAAAAAGAGTCTTTCAAAGCTGCTCTATCAAAAGTATGGTTCAACTCTGTGAGATTACTACATACATCACAAGAAGTGTCTTAGAATGTTTCTGTATAGTTTTTATATGAAGATATTTCTCTTTCTAAGGTAGGCCTCAAAACGCTCCAAATGTCCCCTTGCAGAAAATACAAAAAGAGAGTTTCAAAACTGCTCTATCAAAACTAAAATTCAACTATGTGAGAAGAATGTACATATCACAAAGGCATTTTTCAGAGTGCTTCTGTCTAGCATTTATGTGAAGATATTTCCTTTTCCACCGCAGGTCTCAAAGCGCTCCAAATGTCCAGTTGCAGATTCTACAAAAAGGGTGTTTCAAAACTGCTCCTTCAAAAGTAATGTTCAACTCTGTGAGATGTATGCACACATCACAAAGGAGTTTGTCTGAATGCTTCTGTCTAGTTCTTATGTGAAGATATATCCTTTTCAACCATAGGCCTCAAACTGCACCAAATGTCCACTTGCAGATCCTACAAAAAGAGGGTTTCAAAGCTTCTCTATCAAAAGTAAAGTTCAACTCCATGAGATAAATGCACACATCACAAAGAAGTTTCTCAGAATACTTCTGTGTAGTTTTTCTGAGAAGATATTTCTTTTTCCACCCTATTTTTCAAAGCACTCAAAATGTCCACTTGCATATTCTACATAAAGAGTTTTTCAAAACTGTTCAATCAAAAGTAAGGTTCAATTCTGTGACATTAATACACACATCACAAAGAAGTTTGTCAGAATGCTTCTGTATAGTTTTTATATGAAGATATTTCCATTTCCAACATAGGCCTCAAACCGTTCTAAATGTCCCCTTGCAGACACTACAAAAAAAGAGTTACAAACCTGCTCTATCAAAAGCAAAGTTCAACTCTGTGAGAAGAATGCACGTATCGCAAAGCCGGTTGTCAGAATGCATCCATCAAGTTATGGTATGAGGACATTTCCTCATCCACCGTAAGCCTCAAAGCACTCCAAATGTCCAAGTGCAGATTCTACAAGAAGACTGTCTCAGAGCTGCTCTATCATAAGTAAGGTTCAGCACTGTGAGACTAATACGCACATCACAAGAAGTGTGTTTGAATGCTTATGTCTAGCTTTTATATGAAGATATTTCCCTTTCGAAGATAGGCCTCAAAGAGCCCCAAATGTCCCCTGCAGAAAATACAAAAAGAGAGTTTCAAAACTGCTCTATCAAAACTAAAATTCAACTCTCTGAGAAGAATGTATGTATCACAAAGGTGTTTCTCAGAATGCTTCTTTCTAGTTTTTATGTGAAGATATTTCCTTTTCCACTGTAGGTCTCAAAGCACTCCAAATGTCCAATTGCAGACTCTACCAAAAGAGTGTTTCAAATCTGCTCAATCAAAAGTAGGGTTCAACTATGTGAGATGAAAGCACACATCAAAAAGGAGTTTGTCAGAATGCTTCTGCCTAGTTTTCATGTGAAGGTATATCTTTTTCCACAATAGGCCCCAAACCATACCAAATGTCCACTTGCAGATCCTATAAAAAGAGTGTTTCAATGCTGCTCTATCAAAAGTAAAGTTCAACTCTGTGAGATGAATGCACACATCACAAAGAAGTTTCTCAGAATACTTCTGTGTAGTTTTTCTGAGATGATATTTCTTTTTCCACCATATTCTTCAAAGTGCTCCAAATGTGCTCTTGCATATTCTACATAAAGAGTTTTTCGGAACTGTTCAATCAAAAGTAAGGTTCAATTCGGTGACATTAATGCACACATCACAAAGAAGTTTGTCAGAATGCTTCTGTATAGTTTTTATATGAAGATATTTTCCTTTCCAAAAAAAGCCTCAAACTTCTCCAAATGTCCCCTTGCAGATACTACAAAAAGAGAGTTTCAAAGCTCCTCTATCAATAGTAAAATTCAACTCTGTGAGATGAATGCATACATCACAAAGAAGTTTGTCAGAATGCTTCTGTGTAGTTTTTATATGAGGATATTTCCTTGTCCAAGAAAGGCCTGAACACTCAAAATTGTCCCACTGCTGATAATACAAAAAGAGAGTTTCAAAATTGCTCTATCAAAATGAAGTTCAACTCTGTGAGTAGAATGCACGTATCACAAAGGCATTTTTCAGAATGCTTCTGTCTCGTTTTCATGTGAAGATATTTTCTTTTCCACCATAGCCCTCAAAGCGCACCAACTGTTCAAGGGCAGGTTCTACAAAAACAGTGTTTCAAAGCTGCTTTATCAAAAGTAAGTTTCAACCCTTGGAAATGAATAGAAACATCACAAGAAATGTGTTAGAATGCTTTTGTCTAGTTTTTATATGAAGATATTTCCCTTTCCAAGATAGGCCTCAAATGCTCCAAATGTCCCCTGCAGAAAATACAAAAAGAGAGTTTCAAAACTGCTTAATCAAAAGTAAAGTTTAACTCTGTGAGATGAATGCACACATCCCAAAGGAGTTTGTCACAATGCTTCTGTCTGGATTTTATGTGAAGATATTTCCTTTTCCACCATAGGCCTCAAACCTCACCAAATGTCCTTTTACAGATCCTACAAAAAAGTGTTTCAAAGCTGCTCTATCAAAAGTAAAGTTCAACTCTGTGAGATGAATACACACATCACAAAGAAGTTTGTCAGAATACTTCTGGGTAGCTGTTATGTGAAGATATTTATTTTTCCACAGTAGGCCTCAACACGCTCCAAATGTCCACTTATAGATTCTACAAAAAGAGTGTTTCAAAACTCCTCAACAAAAGTAAGGTTCAGCTCTGTGACATTAATGCACACATCACAAAGAAATTTGTCAGAATGCTTCTGTCTAGTTTTTATGTGAGGATATTTCCCTTTCCATGACAGGCAACAAACAGCTCCAAATGTCCCCTTGCAGATACTACAAAAAGAGAGTTTCAAAACTGCTCTATCAAAAGGAAAGTTGAAATCTGTGAGAAGAATGCAAGTATCACAAAGTCGTTTGTCAGAATGCTTCTGTCTAGTTTTTCTGTGAAGATGTCTTTTTCCACTGTAGGCCTCAAAGCACTCCAAATGTCCAATTGCACATTCTACAAAAAGTGTGTTTCAAAGCTGCTTTCTCAAAAGTAAGATTCAACTCTGTGAGATGAATGTACACATCACAAAGAAGTTTGTCAGAATGCTTGTCTGGTTTTTATGTGAGGATATTTTGTTTTCCACCATTGGACCCAAACCTCTACAAATGTCTACTTGCCAATTCTACAGAAAGAATGTTTCAAAGCTGCTCTATCAAATATATAGTTCAAAACTGTGAGAAGAATGCACACATCACAAAGAAGTTCGTCAGTATACTACTGTGTAGTTTTTATGTACGTATCACAAAGGCATTTTTCAGAGTGCTTCTGTCTAGCATTTATGTGAAGATATTTCCTTTTCCACCACACGTCTCAAAGCGCTCCAAATGTCCAATTGCAGATTCTACAAAAAGTATGTATCAAAACTGCTCATTCAAAAGATATTTCTTTTTCCACCATAATCCTCAAAGTGCTCCAAATGTCCATTTGCAGATCTTACAAAAAGAGTCTTTCAAAGCTGCTCTATCAAAAGTATTGTTCAACTCTGTGAGATTAATACATACACCACAAGAAGTGTGTTAGAATGTTTCTGTCTACTTTTTATATGAAGATATTTCCCTTTCTAAGATAGGCCTCAAAACGCTCCAAATGTCCTCTGCAGAAAATACAAAAAGAGAGTTTCAAAACTGCTCTATCAAAAGTAAAGTTCAACTTTGTGAGAAGAATGTACATATCACAAAGGCATTTTTCAGAGTGCTTCTGTCTAGCATTTATGTGAAGATATTTCCTTTTCCACCGCATGTCTCAAAGCCCTCCAAATGTCCAATTGCAGATTCTACAAAAAGTGTGTTTCAAAACTGCTCATTCAAAAGTAATGTTCAACTCTGTGAGATGTATGCATGCATCACAAAGGAGTTTGTCAGAATGCTTCTGTCTAGTTTTTATGTGAAGATATATCCTTTTCCACCATTGGCCTCAAACTGCACCAAATGTCCACTTGCAGATCCTACAAAAAGAGTGTTTCATAGCTGCTCTATCAAAAGTAAAATTCAACTCTGTGAGATGAATGCACACATCACAAAGAAGTTTGTGAGAATGCTTCTGTCTGGTTTTTATATGAAGATACTTTCCTTTCCAAGATAGGCCTCAAACCACTCCAAGTGTCCCCTTGCAGATACTACAAAAATAAAGTTTCAAAGCTGCTCTATCGGGTGGAGCCAAGATGGCCGAATAGGAACAGCTCCGGTCTCCAGCTCCCAGCCCCAGCGACACAGAAGACAGGTGATTTCTGCATTTCTGCTTGAGGTACCGGTTTCATCTCACTAGGGAGTGCCCAACAGTGGGTGCAGGACAGTCGGTGAAGTGCACTGTGTGCGAGCCGAAGCAGAGCGAGGCATTGCCTCACTCGGGAAGTGCAAGGGGTCAGGGAGTTCCCTTTCCTAGTCAAAGAAAGGGGAAACAGACGGCACCTGGAATATTGGGTCAGTCCCATCCTAATACTGTGCTTTTCCAATGGGCCTGGAAAATGGCACACTAGGAGATTGTGTCCCGCACCTGGCTCAGAGGGTCCTATGCCCACAGAGTTTCGCTGATTGCTAGCACAGCAGTCTGAGATCAAGCTTCAAGGTGGCAGCGAGGCTGGGGGAGGGGCGCCCGCCATTGCCCAGGCTTGCTTAGGTAAACAAAGCAACCAGGAAGCTCGAACTGGGTGGAGCCCACCACAGCTCAAGGAGGCCTGCCTGTCTCTGTAGGCTCCACCTCTGTGGGCAGGGCACAGACAAACAAAAACTCAGCAAGAACCTCCACAGACTTAATTGTCCCTGTCTGACTGACAGCTTTGAAGAGAGTAGTGGTTCTCCCAGCATGCAGCTGGAGATCTGAGAACGGACAGACTGCCTCCTAAAGTGGGTCCCTCACCCCTGAGCAGCCTAACTGGGAGGCACCCCCCCAGTAGGGACAGACTGACACCTCATTCAACCGGGTACTCCTCTGAGACAAAACTTTCAGAGGAACTATCAGACAGCTGAATTTGTGGTCTCACAAAAATCCGATATTCTGCAGCAACCGCTGCTGACACCCAGCCAAACAGGGTCTGGAGTGGACCTCTAGTAAACTCCAACAGACCTGCAGCTGAGGGTCCTGTCTGGTAGAAGGAAAACTAACAAACAGAAAGGACATCCACACCAAAAACCCATCTGTACATCACCATCATCAAAGACAAAAAGTAGATAAAACCACAAAGATGGGGAAAAAACAGACCAAAAAAACTGGAAACTCTAAAAAACAGAGCACCTCTCCTCCTCCAAAGGAACGCAGTTCCTCACCAGCAATGGAACAAAGCTGGATGGAGGATGACTTTGATGAGTTGAGAGAAGAAGGCTTCAGACGATCAAACTACTCTGAGCTACGAGAGGAAATTCAAAACAATAGCAAAGAAGTTAAAAACTTTGAAAAAAAATTAGAAGAATGGATAACTAGAATAACCAATGGAGAGAAGGGCTTAAAGGAGCTGATGGAGCTGAAAGCCAAGTTTCGAGAACTACGCGAAGATTGCAGAAGCCTCAGTAGCAGATGCGATCAACTGGAAGAAAGGGTATTGCTGATGGAAGATGAAATGAATGAAATGAAGAGAGAAGGGAAGTTTAGAGAAAAAAGAATAAAAAGAAATGAACAAAGCCTCCAAGAAATTTGGGACTATGTTAAAAGACCAAACCCACGTCTGATTGTTGTACCTGAAAATGATGGGGAGAACGGAACCAAGTTGGAAAACACTCTGCAAGATATTATCCAGGAGAACTTCCCCAATCTAGAAAGGCAGGCCAGCATTCAGATTCAGGAAATACAGAGAACGCCACAAAGATACTCCTCGAGAAGGGCAACTCCAAGACACATAATTGTCAGATTCACCAAAGTTGAAATGAAGGAAAAAATGTTAAGGGCAGCCAGAGAGAAAGGTCGGGTTACCCACAAAGGGAAGCCCATCAGACTAACAGCTGATCTCTCAGCAGAAACTCTACAAGCCAGAAGAGAGTGGGGGCCAATATTCAACATTCTTAAAGAAAAGAATTTTCAACCCAGAATTTCCTATCCCGCCAAACTAAGCTTCATAAGTGAAGGAGAAATAAAATATTTTACAGATAAGCAAACGCTGAGTGATTTTATCACCACCAGGCCTGCCCTAAAAGAGCTCCTGAAGGAAGCACTAAACATGGAAAGGAACAACCGGCACCAGCCACTGCAAAAACATGCGAAACTGTAAAGACCATCGAGGCTAGGAACAAACTATAGCAACTAACGAGCAAAATAACAAACTAATATCATAATGACAGGATCAGATTCACACATAACAATATTAACGTTAAATGTAAATGGGCTAAATGCTCCAACCAAAAGACACAGACTGGCAAACTGGATAAGGAGTCAGGACCCATCAGTGTGCTGTATTCAGGAAACCCATCTCACATGCAGAGACACACATAGACTCAAAATAAAGGGATGGAGGAAGATCTATCAAGCAACTGGAAATCAAAAAAAGGCAGGGGTCGCAATCCTAGTCTCTGATAAAATAGACTTTAAACCAACAAAGATCAAAAGAGACAAAGAAGGCCATTACATAATGGTAAAGGGATCAATTCAACAAGAAGAGCTAACTATCCTAAATATATATGCACCCAACACAGGAGCACCCAGATTCATAAAGCAAGTCCTCAGTGACCTACAAAGGGACTTAAACTCCCACACAATAATAATGGGAGATTTTAACACCCCATTGTCAGCATTAGACAGATCAACCAGACAGAAAGTTAACAAGGATATTCAGGAATTGAACTCAGCTCTACATAAAGTGGACCTAATAGACATCTACAGAACTCTCCACCCCAAATCAACAGAATATACATTTTTTTCAGCACCACACCACACCTATTCCAAAATTGACCACATAGTTGGAAGTAAAACTCTCCTCAGCAAATGTAAAAGAACAGAAATTATAACAAACTGTCTCTCAGACCAGAGTGCAAACAAACTAGAACTCAGGATTAAGAAACTCACTCAAAACCGCTCTACTACATGGAAACTGAACAACCTGCCCCTGAATCACTATTGGGTACATAATGAAATGAATGCAGAAATAAAGATGTTCTTTGAAACCAACGAGAACAAAGACACAACATACCAGAATCTCTGGGACACGTTCAAAGCAGTGTGTAGAGGGAAATTTATAGCACTAAATGCCCATAAGAGAAAGGAGGAAAGATCCAAAATTGACACCCTAACATCACAATTAAAAGAACTAGAAAAGCAAGAGCAAACACATTCAAAAGCTAGCAGAAGGCTAGAAATAACTAAAATCAGAGCAGAACTGAAGGAAATAGAGACACAAAAAACCCTTCAAAAAATTAATGAATCCAGGAGCTGGTTTTTTGAAAGGATCAACAAAATTGATGGACCGCTAGCAAGACTAATAAAGAAGAAAAGAGAGAAGAATCAAATAGATGCAATAAAAAACGAAAAGGGGGATATCACCACCGATCCCACAGAAATACAATCTACCATCAGAGAATACTACAAACACCTCTATGCAAATAAACTAGAAAATCTAGGAGAAATGGATAAATTCCTCAACAAATACACCCTCCCAAGACTAAACCAGGAAGAAGTTGAATCTCTGAATAGACCAATAACAGGTTCTGAAATTGTGGCAATAATCAATAGCTTACCAACCAAAAAGAGTCCAGGACCTGATGGATTCACAGCTGAATTCTACCAGAGGTACAAGGAGGAACTGGTACCATTCCTTCTGAAACTATTTCAATCGATAGAAAAAGAGGGAATCCTCCCTAACACATTTTACGAAGCCAGCCTCGTCCTGATACCAAAACCCGGCAGAGACTTAACCAAAAAAGAGAATTTCAGACCAATATCCTTGATGAACATTGATGCAAAAATCCTCAATAAAATACTGGCAAAGCGAATCCAGCAGCACATCAAAAAGCTTATCCACCATGATCAAGTGGGCTTCATCCCTGGGATGCAAGGCTGGTTCAACATACGCAAATCAATAAATGTAATCCAGCATATAAACAGAACCAAAGACAAAAACCACATGATTATCTCAATAGATGCAGAAAAGGCCTTTGACAAAATTCATCAACCCTTCATGCTAAAAACTCTCAATAAATTAGGTATTGATGGGACGTATCTCAAAATAATAAGAGCTATCTATGACAAACCCACAGCCAATATCATACTGAATGGGCAAAAACTGGAAGCATTCCCTCTGAAAACTGGCACAAGACAGGGATGCCCTCTCTCACCACTCCTATTCAACATAGTGCTGGAAGTTCTGGCCAGAGCAATCAGACAGGAGAAGGAAATAAAGGGTATTCAATTAGGAAAAGAGGAAGTCAAATTGTCCCTGTTTGCAGATGACATGATTGTATATCTAGAAAACCCCATTGTCTCAGCCCCAAATCTCCTTAATCTGATTAGCAACTTCAGCAAAGTCTCAGGATACAAAATTAATGTACAAAAATCACAAGCCTTCTTGTACACCAATAACAGACAAACAGAGAGCCAAATCATGAGTGAACTCCCATTCACAATTGCTTCAAAGAGAATAAAATACCTAGGAATCCAACTTACAAGGGATGTGAAGGACCTCTTCAAGGAGAACTACAAACCACTGCTCAATGAAATAAAAGAGGATACAAACAAATGGAAGAACATTCCGTGCTCATGGGATGGAAGAATCAATATCGTGAAAATGGCCATACTGCCCAAGGTAATTTATAGATTCAATGCCATCCCCATCAAGCTACCAATGACTTTCTTCACAGAATTGGAAAAAACTACTTTAAAGTTCATATGGAACCAAAAAAGAGCCCGCATCGCCAAGTCAATCCTAAGCCAAAAGAACAAAGCTGGAGGCATCACGCTACCTGACTTTAAACTATACTACAAGGCTACAGTAACCAAAACAGCATGGTACTGGTACCACAACAGAGACATAGATCAATGGAACAGAACAGAGCCCTCAGAAATGATGCCGCATAGCTACAACTATCTGATCTTTGACAAACCTGACAAAAACAAGCAATGGGGAAAGGATTCCCTATTTAATAAATGGTGCTGGGAAAACTGGCTAGCCATATGTAGAAAGCTGAAACTGGATCCCTTCCTTACACCTTATACAAAAATTAATTCAAGATGGATTAAAGACTTATATGTTAGACCTAAAACCATTAAAATCCTACAAGAAAACCTAGGCAATACCATTCAGGACATAGGCATGGGAAAGGACTTCATGTCTAAAACACCAAAAGTAATGGCAACAAAAGCCAAAATCGACAAATGGGATCTCATTATGAAATTCTCTTTTTGTCATATCTGCAAGGGGATATTTGAAGCGTTTTGAGGCCTATCATGGAAAAGCAAATATCTTCACATAAAAAGTTGACAGAAGCATTATGACAAACTTCCTTGTGATGTGTGCATTAATCTCAATGAGTTGAACCTTACTTTTGATTGAGCTGTTTTGAAACACTCTTTTTGTAGAATCTGCATGTGGACATTTGGAGGGATTTGAGGCCTATGGTTGAAAAAAGAATATCTTCTCATACAAACTGGACAGAAGCATTCAGACAAACAACTTTGTGACGTGTGCATTCATCTCACAGAATTGAACCTACTTTTGATAGTGCAGCTTTGAAACACTCTTTTTGTAGAATCTGCATGTGGACATTTGGAGCGCTTGGAGGCCTACTGTGGAAAAGGAGATATCTTCACATAAAAACTAGACAGAATCATTGTTACATACTTCTTTGTGATGTGCGCATTCATCTCACAGAGTTGAACCTTAGTTTTGATAGAGCAGCTTTGAAACTCTCTTTTTGTAGGATCTGCAAGTGGACTTTTGCGGTGCTTTGATGCTTGTGTTGCTAAAGGAACCATCTTCAAATAAAAACTAGATAGAAGCATTCTGACAAACTTCTTTGTGATGTCTGCATTCATCTCACAGAGTTGAACCTTACTTTTGATAGAGCAGTTTTGAAACACTCTTTTTGTAGAATCTGCAAGTGGACATTTGGAGTGCTTCGACACCTATGGTGGAAAAGGAAATATCTTCACATAAAAACTAGACAGAAGCATTCTGACAAACTCCTGTGTGATATGTTCATTCATCTCAAAGAGTTGAACCTTACTTTTGATAGAGTAGCTTTGAAACACTGTTTTTGTAGGATGAGCATGTGGTCTTTTGGAGTGCTTTAAGGCCAATGTTGAAAAGAAATATCTTCACATAAAAACTAGACAGAATTCTTCTGACAAACTTCTTTGTGATGTGTGCATTCATCTCTCTGAGCTGAACCTTACATTTGATTGAACAGTTATGAAACACTCTTTGCAGAATCTGCAAGTGGACATTTGGAGGGATTTGAGGCCCAGCTTGCACAAGGAAAAATCTCCACATAAAAACTAGACATAAGCCTTCTGACAAACTTGTTTGTCATGAGTGCATTCATCTCATGGAGTTGAACCTTACTTTTGATAGAGCAGCTTTGAAACAGTCATTTTGTACAATCTGCAAGTGGACATTTGGATCGCTTTGAGACCTATGGTGGAAAAGGAAATATCTTCACATAAAAACTAGACAGAAGCATTCTGACAAACTTCTTTGAGATGTGTGCATTCATCTCACAGTGTTGAACCTTACTTTTGAGAGAGCAGATTTGAAACACTCTTTTTGTAGAATCTGCAATTGGCATTTCGAGCGCTTTGAGGCCTATCTTGGAAAAGGAAATATCTACACATAAAAACAAGACAGAAGCATCCTGACAAACAAATTTGTGATGTGTGCATTCATTTCACAGAATTGAACCTTACTTTTGATAGAGCAGGTTTAAAACACTCTTTTTGTATTATCTGCAAGTGGACATTTGGAGTGCTTTGAGGCCTATGGTCAAAAGGAAATATCTTCATATAAAAACTAGACAAAGCATTGTGAGAAACTTCTTTGTGATGCGTCCATTCATCTCACAGAGTAGAACCTTACTTTTGATAAAGCATTTTGAAACTCACTTTTTGTTGTGTCTGCAAGGGGACATTTTGAGTGCTTTGACGCTTATTGTGGAAAAGGAAATATCTTCACATAATAACTAGACTGGAAGCATTGTGAGAAACTTCATTTTGATGTGAGCATTCATCTCACAGAGTTGAAACTTACTTTTGATAGAGCAGTTTTGAAACTTTCTTTTTGTACTATCTGCAAGGTGACATTTGAGTGCTTTAGGGCTATATTGAGGCCTATGGTGGAAATGGAAACATCTTCACATAAAAACCAGGCAGAAGCATTCTGACAAACTTTTCTGTGACATGTGCATTCATCTCACAGAGTTGAACCTTACTTTTGATTGAGCTGTTTAGAAACACTCTTTTTTAAGAATCTGCAAGTGGACATTTGGAGTGCTTCCAGGCCTATTGTGGGAAAGTAAATATCTTCAGATTAAAATTAGACAGATGCATTCTGACAAACATCTTGGAGATATGTGCATTCAACTCACAAAGTTGAAACTTAGTTTTGATGGAGCAGCTTTGAATCCCTCTTTTTGTAGAATCTGCAAGTGGATATTTTGAGTGCTTTGAAGCCTATCATGGAAAAGAAAGTATCTTCACATAATAACTAGACAGAAGCATTCTGACAAGCTTCTTTGTGATGTGTGCATTCATCTCACAGATTTGAACATTACTTTTGATAGAGCAGTTTTAAAACTCTCTTTTTATAGTATCTGCAAGGTGATGTTTGGAGAGCTTTAGGGCTATATTGGAAAAGGAAATATCTTCACATAAAAACTAGATAGAAGCATTCTGACAAACTTCTTGGTGATGTGTGCATTCATCTCACAGAGTTGAAACTTACTTTTGATAAAGCAGTTTTGAAACACTCTTTTTGTAGAATCTGCAAGCAGACATTTGGAGTGTTTTGATGCCTATGGTTGAAAAGTAATTATCTCCAGATATAAATTAGACAGAAGAATTCTGACAAACTTCTTGGAGATGTGTGCATTCAAGTCACAGAGGTGAACCTTACTTTTGATAGAGCACCTTTGAACCCCTCTTTTTGTAGAATCTACAAGTGGACATTTGGAGTGCTTTGAGGTTTATGGTGGAAAAGGATATATCTTCACATGAAAAGTAGACAGAAGCAGTCTGGCAAATTTTCTTGTTATGTGTGCAGTCATCTCAGAGTTGAACCTTATTTTGATAGAGCAGTTTTGGAACACTCTTATGTTAGAATCTGCCAGTGGACATTTGTAGCTCTTTGAGGCCTATGGTGGAAAAGGAAATATCTTCACATAAAAACTAGACAGAAGCATTCTGACATACTTGTTTGTGATGTGTGTATTCACCTCACAGAGTTGATCCTTAATTTTGATAGAGCAGTTTTGAAACACTCTTTTTGTAGAATCTGCAAGTGTCCATTTGGAGTGCTTTGAGGCCTATGGTGGAAAAGGATATATCTTCTCATAAAAACTAGACAGAAGCATTCTGACAAACTTCTTTGTGATGTGTGCATTAATCTCACAGAGTTGAACCTTACTTTTGATAGAGCAGTTTTGAAACTATTTTTGTAATATCTGCAAGGCGATATTAGGAGTGCTTTAGGCCTTTATTTGAAAAGGAAATATCTTCACATAAAAACTAGACAGAAGCATTCTGACACACTTCTTTGTGATATGTGTATTCATCTCACAGAGTTGAACCTTACTTTTGATAGGGCAGCTTTGAAACACTCTTTTTGTACAGTTTGCAAGTGGACATTTTGTGAATTTTGAGACTTAATTAGGAAAAGGAAATGTCTTCACATAAAAAGTAGACCGAAGCATTCTCACAAATGACTTTGTGATGTGCGCATTCATCTCACAGAGTTGAACCTTACTTTTGATTGAGCAGTTTAGAAACACTGTATTTGTAGATTCAGCAAGTGGACATTTGGAGCACTTTGAAGCCTACCATGGAAAATAAAATATCTTCATATAAAAACTAGACAGAAACATAGTGACAGACTGCTTTGTGATTTGTGCATTCATCTCACAGAGTTGATGCCTACTTTTAAAAGAGCAGCTTTGAAACACATTTTTTGTAGAATCTGCAATTGGACATTCAGAGCACTTTGTGGCCTATCTTGGAAAAGGAAATATCTCCACATAAAAATTAGACAGCAGCACTGTGACAAACTTCTTTGGGATGTGCGCATTCATCTCACAGGGTTGAAACTTACTTTTGATAGAACAGTTTTGAAAGACTCTTTGTAGTATCTGCAAGGGGATATTTTGAGTGCTTTGAGGCCTATCTTGGAAACAGAAATATCTTCACATAAAAACTAGACAGAAAAATTCTGAGAAACTTCTTTGTGATGTGTGCATTAATCTCACAGAGCTGAACCTTTCCTTTGATTGAGTGGTTTTGAAACACTCTTTGTAGAATCTGCAAGTGGACATTTGGAGCGCATTGTGGCCTATGGTAGAAAAGGAAATATCTACACATAAAATCTAGACAAAAGCAATCCGAGAATCTTGTTTGTGATGTGTGCATTCATCTCACGGAGTTAAAGTCTCTTTTGATTGAGCAGCTTTGAAACTCTCATTTTGTAGCATCTGCAAGTGGACATTTGGAGAACTTTGACGACTATGGTACAAAAGGAAATATCTTCACATAAAAACTAGACAGAAGAATTCTGAGAAACTTCTTTCTCAGTGCTTCAAAACTGCTCAATCAAAAGAAATATTTATCTCTAGGAGATGAATGTACTCATCACAATGAAGTTTCTCAGCCAGGCACGGTGGCTCATGCCTGTAATCCCAGCACTTTGGGAGGCCAAGGCGGGCGGATCACGAGGTCAGGCGATTGAGACCATCCTGGCTAACACGGTGAAACCCCGTCTCTACTAAAAAAAAATAGAAAAAATTATCTGGGCGAGGTGGCGGGTGCCTGTGGTCCCAGCTACTCTGGAGGCTGAGGGAGGAGAATGGCATGAACCTGGGAGGTGGAGCTTGCAGTGAGCCGAGATTGCGCCACTGCACTCCAGCCTGGGTGACAGAGTGAGACTCCATCTCAAAAAAAAAACAAAGAAGTTTCTCAGAATGCTTCTATCAATTTTTATAAGAAGATATTTTCTTTCCCACAATAGGACTCAAAGCGCTCAAAATGTCCACTTGCAGATTCTACAAAAAGAGAGTTTCCAAACTCCTCCCTCAAAAGAAAGTTTCAACACTGTGAGGTGAATGCATACATCACAAAGGAGTTTCTCAGAATTCTTCTGTCTAGTTTTTATGTGAAGATATTCCCTTTTCCACAGTAGGCCTCAAAGCACTCCAAACGTCCACTTGCAGATTGTACAAAAAGAGAGATTCAAAACTGCTCAATGAAAGAAAGGTTTAACTCTGTGATATGAATGCACACATCAGAAAGAAGTTTCTCAGTTTCCTTCTGTCTGGATTTTATGTGAAGATATTTCCTTTTCTACCATAGGCCACAAATCGCTCCAAATACCCACTTGCAGATTCTACAAAAACAGTGTTTCTCAACTGCTCCATCAAAAGAAGGGTTCAACTATGTGTGATGAATGCACACATCACAAAGAAGTTTCTCAGAATTCTTCTGTCTAATTTCTATGTGAAGATATTTCCTTTTACACCATAGACCTCAAAGTGCTCCAAATATCCACTTGCAGATTCTACAAAAAGAGAGTTTCAAAACTGCTCCACCAAAAGAAAGGGTTAACTCAGTGATTTGAATGCACACACCACAAAGAAGTTTCTCAGACTGCTTCTATCTAGATGATATGTGAAGATACTTCCTTTTCTACCATAGGCCTCAAAGCCCTCCAAATGTCCACTTGCAGATTCTACAGAAAGAGTTTTTCCAAACTGCTCCATCAAAAGAAAGGTTCAACTCTCTGAGATGAATGCACACATCACAAAGAAGTTTCTCAGAATTCTTCTGTCTACTTTCTATGTGAAGATATTTCCTTTTCCAGCTTAGGCCTCAAAGCTCTCCAAATGTGCACTTGCAGATTCTACAAAAAGAGAGTTTCAAACTGCTCAGTGGGAAGGAAGGTTTGACACTGTGAGATGAATGCACACATCACAAAGAAGTTTCTCAGAGTACTTCTGTCTATAATTTATGTGAAGATATTTCCTTTTCTAACATAGGATGCAAAGTGCTCCAAATGTCCACTTGCAGATTCTACAAAAAGAGTGTTTCCAAACTGCTCAATCAAAAGAAAGCTTCAACTTTGTGAGATGAATGCATACATCACAAAGAAGTTTCTCAGAATTCTTCTGTCTACTTTCTATGTGAAGATATTTCTTTTTCCACTATAGTCCTCAAAGCCCTCAAAATGTCCACTTGCAGATTCTATAAAAAGAGAGTTTCAAAAATGCTCAATCAAAGGAAAGGTTTAACTCTGTGAGATGAATGCACACATCACAAAGAAGCATCTCAGAATGCTTCTATCTAGATTTTATGTGAAGATATTTTCTTTTCTATCATAGGCAGCAAAACACTCCAAATGTCCACTTGCAGATTCTACAAAAAGAGTGTTTCCAAGCTGCTCAATCAAAAGAAATGTTCAACTCTATAAGATGAACTCACAGATCACAAAGAAGTTTCTCAGAATTCTTCTGTCCAGTTTTTAGGTGAAGATATTTCCTTTTCCACCATAGGCCTCAAAGCACTCCAAATGTCCACCTGCAGATTCTACAAAAAGAAAGTTTAAATACTGCTCAATGAAAAGCAAGGTTTAACTCTGTGTGATGAATGCACACATCACAAAGAAGTATCTCAGATTGCTTCTTTTTTTTTTATTTTTGTAGTCCTTTTTATCATCCTCCAAATCTATGATTTGTTCCCCACATTTACAAAGTTATTTGCTATAGAGATACTATCTTTCAGTTTTGCATTTTAAAAATGCTTTGCAACCAACTGTTCTAACAAAGTGTTCTTTAAAAAATAAGGTGGAAAATCTCTATTTAGCTCCATAGCTAGGAAAACATGGCACTGTTGCTCAGACCTGACATGGCAAATAGGTTTCATCCTGTATGCCAATTCTGTCTGGCAGTGGCTATCTGGAGCAGCGCCATCTGATAAAAATGCCAGACATAAAAGTGAGCCACATATGTAATTTTAAATTTTGTGTATGCTGCATTTTTAAAAAGGTAGAAAGAAACTAGTACAATTAATTTTTAAAGTATACTATATTTAACTCAATATATCTAAACTACCATCATGTCAACATATAATCACAATTTTAAAACTTTAATGAAATATTTTACTTTTTTTTAATAAAGTCTTCAAAACCCTATCTAGATTTTATGTGAAGATATTTCCTTTTCTATCACAGTCTGCAAAGCAATCCAAATGTCCACTTGCAGATTCTACAAAAAGAGAGTTTTGAAACTGCTCCATCAAAAGAAAGGTTCAACTATACAGATGTAGGCACAAATCACAAATAAGTTTTTCAGAATTCTTCTGTCTAGTTTTTAGGTGAAGATATTTCCTTTTCAAGCTGAGGCCTCAAAGTGTGCCATATGTCCACTTGCAGATTCTACAAAAGGAGAGTTTCAAAGCTGCTCAATTAAAAGAAAGGTTTAACTCTGTGAGATGAATGCACACATCAAAGAGAAGTTTCTCAGAATTCTTCTGTCTAGTTTCTATGTGAAGATATTTCCTTTTCTACCATAGGCCGCAAAGCGCTACAAATGTCCACTTGCAGTTCTCCAAAAAGAGTGTTTCCAAACTGCTCCACCAAAAGAAAGGTTCTACTCCGTGAGATTAATGCAAGCATCACAAATAAATTTCTCAGAGTTCTTCTGTCTAGTTTTCATGTGAAGATAATTCCTTTTCCACCATAGGCCTCAAAGTGCTCCAAATGTCCACTTGCAGATTCTACAAAAAGAATGTTTCCAAACTGCTCAATCAAAATAATTTTTCAACTCTGTGAGATGAATGCACACAACAGAAAGAAATTTCTCAGAATTTTTCTGTCTTGTTTTTATGTGAAGATATTTCCTTTTTCACCATACGCCACAAAGCGCTCCAAATTGTCCACTTGCAGATTCTACAAAAAGAGGGTTTCAAAACTACTCAATCAAAAGAAAGTTTTAACTCTGTGAGAAGAATGCACACGTCAAAAAGGCGTTTCTCAGATTGCTTCTGTATATATTTTACATGAAGATATTTCCTTTTCTTCCATAGGCTGCAAAGCACTCCAAATATTCTCCTGCAGATTCTACAAAAAGTGTGTTTCCAAACTGCTCAATCAAAAGAATGGTTCAACTCTGTGAGATGAATGCACACATCACAAAGCAGTTTCTCAGAATTCTTCTGTCTAGTTTTTATTTGAAGATATCTTCCTTTCCACAATAGGACTCATAGCACTGAAAATGACCACTAGCAGATTCTACAAAAAGTGTTTCAAAACTACTCAATCAAAAGAAAGGTTTAACTCTTTGAGATGAATGCACACATCACAAAGAAGTTTCTGAGATTGTTTCTGTCTAGATTTTATGTAAAGATATTTGCTTTTCTACCATAGGCCACAAAGCGCTACAAATGTCCACTTGCAGATACTACAAAAAGTGTGATTCCAAACTGCTCAATCAAAGAAAAGTTCAACTCTGTGAGATGAATGCATGCATAACCAAGAAGTTTCTCAGAATTCTTCTGCCTAGTTTTTATGTGAAGATATTTCATTTTCCACCATAGGCTTCAAAGCGTTCCAAATGCCCACTTGCAGATTCTACAAAGAGTATTTCAAAACTGTTCCAACAAAATAAAGGTTCAACTCTGGGACATGAACGCACACATCACAAAGATGTTTCTCAGAATTCTTCTGTCTCATTTTATGTGAAGATATTTCCATTTCCACCATACTCCTCAAAGCTCTGCAAATGTGCACTTGCAGATTCTAAAAAAAACAGTGTTTCAAAACTGCTGAATGAAAAGAAAGGTTCAACTCTGGGAGATGAATGCACTCATCACAAAGGAGTTTCTCAAAATCCTTCTGTCCAGTTTTTATACGAAGATATTTCCTTTTCCACTCTAGGCCTAAGAGCACTCCAAATGTCCACCTGCAGATTCTGCAAAAAAGAATTCTGAGAAACTTCTTTGTCACGCGTGTATTCATCTCACAGAGTTGAATGTTTCTTTTGAAGGAGCAGTTGGGAAACACACTTTTTGTAGAATCTGCAAGTGGACATTTGCACCACTTTGCGGCCTATGGTAGAAAACGAAATATCTTCACATTATATCTAGACAGAAACAATCTGAGAAACTTTTTTATGATGTCTGCATTCATCTCAGAGAGTTAAACCTTTCTTTTGATTGAGCAGTTTTGAAACTCTCTATTTGTAGAATCTACAACTGGATATTTGGAGCACTTTGCAGCCTATGGTGGAAAAGTAAATATCTTCACATAGATAGTAGACAGAAGAATTCTGAGAAACTTCTTTGTTATATGTGCGTTCATCTCACAGAGTTGAATCTTTCTTTTGATGGAGCAGTCTTGAAACACTCTTTTGTAGAATCTGCAAGTGGACATTTCAGTGCTTTTAGGCCTACATTGGAAAACGTAATATCTTCTCATAAAAACTAGACAGAAGCATTCTGAGAATCTTGCTTGTGATGAGTGCATTCATCTCCCAGAGTTGAACCTTTCTTTTGCTTGAGCAGTTTTAAAACACTCTTTTTTTGGGAACATGCAAGTGCACATTTGAGGAGTTTTGAGGCCTATGGTAGAAAAGGAAATATCTCCACATAAAAACTAGACAAAAGAATTCTGAGAAACTTCTTTGTGATGTGTGCATTTATCTCCCAGAGTTGAACCTTTCTTTGCTTCAGCAGTTTCAAAATACTCTTTTTGTAGAATCTGCAAGTGCACATTTGTAATGCTCTAAGGCCTATGGTGGAAAAGGAAATATGTTCACATAAAAACTAGACAGAAGAATTCAGAGAACCTTCTTTGTGATGTGTGCATTCATCTAACAGAGTTGACCCTTACTTTTGATTGAACAGTTTGGAAACACTCTTGTTGTAGAATCTGCAAGTGGATATTTGGAGTGCTTTGCAGCCTATGGTAGAAAAGGAAATATCTTCACATAAAATCTAGACAGAAGCAGTCTCAGAAACTTCTTTGTGATATGTGCATTCACCTCAGAGTTAAACTTTTCTTTTTACTGAGCAGTTTTGAAACTCTCTTTTTATAGAATCTGCAAGTGGACATTTGGAGCGCTTTGAGGCCTATGGTGGAAAAGGAAATATCTTCACATAAAAACTAGACAGAAGAATACTGAGAAACATCTTTGTGAGGTTTGCGTTTATCACACAGAATTGAACTTTTTTTTGATTGCGAAGTTTGGAAACACTCCTTTGTAGAATCTGAAAGTGGACATTTGGGGTGCTTTCCGGCCCATGGTAGAAAAGGAAATATCGTCACATGAAATCTAGACAGAATCAATCTGAGAAACTTCTTTCTGATATGTGCATTCATCTCACAGAGTAAATCTTTCTTTTCATAGAGCAGTTTTGAAAGTCTCTTTTTGTAGAATCTGCAAGTAGACATTTGGAGCACTTTGAGGCCCACAGTGGAAAAGGAAATATCCTCACATAAAAACTAGAAAGAAGAATTCTGAGAAACTTCTTTGTGATGCATGTGTTCATCTCACAGATTTGAACCTTTCTTTTGATTGAGCAGCTTGGAAACACTTTGTTTTTAGAATCTACAAGTGGACATTTGGAGCACTTTGTGGCCTATGGTAGAAAAGGAAATACCTTCATATAAAATCTAGACAGAAGAAATCTGAGAAACTTCTTTGGGATGTGTGCATTCGTCTCACAGAATTCAAACTTTCTTTTGATTGAGCAGTTTTGAAACTCTTTTTGTAGAATCTGCATGTGGACATTTGGAGCACTTTGAGGTGCATAATGAAAAAGGAAATATCTTCAATAAAAACTAGACAGAAGAATGCAGAGAAACTTCTTTGTGATGTGTGCATTTGACTGACAGAGTTGCATATCTATTTTGATTGAGCAGTTTGGAAACACTCTTTTTGTAGAAGCAGCAAGTGGATATTTGGAGTGCTTTGAGGCCTACAGTGGAAAAGGAAATATCTTCATATGAAAACTAGACAGAAGAATTCTGAGAAGCTTCTTTGTGATGAGTGCATTCATCTCTGGGAGTTGAACATTCCTTTTGATTGAGCAGTTTTGAAACCCTCTTTTTTTTACAATCTGCAAGTGCACATTGGCATAGCTTTGAGGCCTATGGTGAAACAGGAAATCTCTTCACATAAAAAATAGACAGAAGTATTCTGAGAAACTTCTTTGTGATGTGTGCATTTATCTCACAGGATTGAGCCTTTCTTTTGATTGAGCAGTTTGGAAACACTCTTCTTTTAGAATCTGCTGGTGGACATTTGGAGCACTTTGCAGCCTATGGTAGAAAAGGAAATATCTTCACATAAAATCTAGAAAGAAGCAATCTGAGAAACTTCTTTGTGATGTATGCATTCATCACTCAGAGTTAAACCTTTATTTTGAATGAAACATTTTGAAACACTCTTTTTGTAGAATCTGCAAGTGGACACTTGGAGTGCTTTGAGGCCAGTGGTGGAAAAGGAAATATCTTCACATAAAAACTAGACAGAAATATTCTGAGAAAATTCCTTGTGATGTGTGCATTCCTCTCACAGAGTTGAACCTTTCTTTTGATTGAGCAGTTGGAAACATTCTTTTTGTAGTATCTGCAAGTGGACATTTGGAACAAATGGTGGCCTATGGTGGAAAAGGAAATATCTTCACATAAAAACTACACAGAAGAATTCTGAGAACCTACTTTGTGATGTGTGCATTCTTCTCATGGAGTTGTACCTTTCTTTTGATTGAGCAGTTTTTGTAGTTTCTGCAAGTGGACACTTGGAGCGCTTAGAGGCCTATGTTAGAAAAGGAACTATCTTCACATAAAAACTAGACAGAAGAATTCTATGAAACTTCTTTATGATGTATGTGTTCATCTCACAGACTTGAACCTTTCTTTTGATTGAGCAGTTTGGAAACACTCTTTTTTGTAGAATCCGCAAGTGCATATTTGCAGAGCTTTGAGACCTATGATAGAAAAGGTAATATCTTCACATAAAAACTAGGCAGAAGCATTCTGAGAAACTTCTTTGTGATGTGTGCATTCATCTCACAGATTTAAACCTTTCTTTTTATTGAGCAGTTTTGAAAATCTCTTTTTGTAGAATCTGCAAGTGCACATTTGGAGCGCTTTGAAGCCTATGGTGGAAAAGGAAATATCTTCATAAAAAACTGGACAGAATTCTGAGAAAATTTTGTGATGTGTGCATTCAACTCACAGAGTTGAACATTTCTTTTGATTGAGCAGTTTGGAAACGCTTTTTTTGTAGAATCTGCAAGTGGACATTTGGAGTGCTTTGCAGCCTATGGTAGAAAAGGAAATATCTTCATATAAACTCTAGACAGAAGCAATCTGAGAAATTTCTTTGTGATGTGTGCATTCATCTCACCGAGTTAAACCTTTCTTTCTATTGAGCAGTTTTGAAGTTATCTTTTGTAGAATCTGCAAGTGGACATTTGGAGTGCTTTGCAGCCTATGGTAGAAAAGGAAATATCTTCATATAAAATCTAGACAGAAGTAATCTGAGAAACTTCTTTGTGATGTGTGCATTCATCTCACCAAGTTAAACCTTTCTTTCTATTGAGCAGTTTTGAAATTCTCTTTTGTAGAATCTGCAAGTGGACATTTGGAGCACTATGAGGCTGATGGTGGGAAAGAAAATATTATCACATAAAAACTAGATGGAAGCAATCTGAGAATCTATTTTGTGATGCATGCATCTGTCTCACAGAGTTGAACCTTCTTTTTGTTGAGCAGTTTTCAAACACTGTTTTTGTATAATCTGCAAGTGGACAGTTGGAGTGCTTTGTGGCGTAAGGCAGGAAAGGAAATATCTTCAAATAAAATCTGGACAGAAGCAACCTGAGAAACTTCTTTATGATGTTTGCATTCATCTGTCAGAGTTAAACCTTTCTTTTCATTGAGCAGTTTTCAAACTCTCTTTTTCCAGAATCTGCAAGTGGACATTTAGAGCACTTTGAGGCCTATGGTGGTAAAGGATATATCTTCACATAAAAACCAGACAGAAGAATTCTGAGAAACTTCTTTGCAATGTGTGTATTCATGTCACACAGTTGAACCTTTCTTTTGATTGAGCATTTTGGAAACACTATTTTTGTAGAATCTGCCAGTGGACATTTGGAGCACTTTGAGATCTCAGGTATGAAAGGAAATTTCTTCACATAAAATCTAGACAGAAGCAATCTGAGAAACTTCTTTGTGATGTGTGCATTCATCCAACAGACTTAAACCTTTCTTTTGACTGAGCAGTTTTGAAACTCTCTTGTGTAGAAACTGCAAGTGGACATATGGGGTGCTTTGCGGCCTATGGTGGAAAAGGAAATATCTTCACATAAAAACTAGACAGAAGAATTCTGAAAAACTTATTTGTGATGTGTGTGTTCATCTAACAGAACTGAAACTTTCTTTACATTGAGCAGTTTGGAAACACTCTTTTTGTAGAATCTGCAAGTGGACATTTGGAGCACTTTTCTGCCTAAGGTACGAAAGGAAATTTCTTCACATAACGTCTAGACAGAAGCAATCTGAGAAACTTCTTTGTGATGTGTGCATTCATCCAACAGACTTAAGACTTTCCTTTGAGCAGTTTTGAAACTCTCTTTGTGTAGAATCTGCAAGTGGACATTTGGAGCACTTTGAGGCCTTTGGTGGAAAAGGAAATATCTTCACATAAAAACTAGAAAGAAGAATTCTGAGAAACTTCTTTGTGATGTGTGTGTTCATCTCACAGAGTTAAACGTTTCTTTTGATTGAACAGTTTGGAAACACTCCTTGTAGAATCTGCAAGTGAACATTTGGAGCAGTTTGCAGCAAATGGTAGAATAGGAAATATCATCACATAAAATCTAGACAAAGCAATCTGAGAAACCTCTTTGTGATGTGTGCATTTATCTCACAGAGTTAAACTTTCTTTTGATTGAGCAGTTTTGAAACTCTCTTTTTGTACTATCTGCAAGTCGACATTTGGAGCGCATTGAGGCCTATGGTGGAAAATGAAATATCTTCACATAAAAAGTAGACAGAAGAACTCTGAGAAACTGCTTTGTGATGTATGCGTTCATCTGTCAGAGTTGAACCTTTCTTTTGATTGAGCAGTTTGGTAACACTCTTTTTGTAGAATCTGCAAGTGGACATTTGGAACGCTTTGCAGCCTATGGTTGAAAAGAAAATATCTTCACATAAAATCTAGACAGAAGCAATCTGAGAAACTACTTTGTGATTTTTGCATGCATCTCACAGAGTTAAACATTTCTTTTGATTCAGCAGACTTGAAACACTCTTTTTTTTACAATCTGCATGTGGATGTTTGGAGTGCCTTGTGGCCTATGGTAGAAAAGGAAATATCTTCACATAAAATCCAGGCAAAAGCAATCTGAGAAATTTCTTCATGACATGTGCATTCATCTCACAGTATTACAACTTTCTTTTCATTGAGCAGTTTTGCAATTCTCCTTTTGTATAATATGCAAGTGGACATTTGTAGCACTTTTAGGCTTATCTTTGAAAAGGAAATATCTTCACATAAAAACTAGACAGAAGAATTCTGAGAAACTTCTTTGAGATGTGGGCGTTCATCTCACATAGTTGAAGTTTTCTTTTGATTGAGCACTTTGTGAACACTATTTTGTAGAATCTGCAAGTGGACATTAGGAGGGCTTTGTGGCATATTGTAGACAAGGAAATATCTACATATAAAACCTAGACAGTAGCAATTTGAGAAACTTGTTTGTGATGTGTGCATTCATCTCACAGAGTTAAACCTTTCTTTTTATTGAGCAGTTTTCAAACTCTTTTTTTGTGGAATCTGCAAGTTCACATCTGGAGCTGTTTGAGGCCTATGGTGGAAAAGGAAATATCTTCACATAAAAACTAGACAGAAGTGTTCTGAGAAACTTATTTTTGATGGGTGCACTTATCTCACAGAGTTGAGCATTTCTTTTTTTTTTTTTTTTGTTTGAGATGGAGTCTCGCTCTGTCACCCAGGCTGGAGTGCAGTGGCGCAATCTCGGCTCACTGCAAGCTCCCCCTCCTGGGTTCACACCATTCTCCTGACTCAGCCTCTCCGAGTAGCTTGGACTACAGGCGCCCGCCACCACACCCGGCTAATTTATTTTTGTATTTTTTAGTAGAGACGGGGTTTCACCGTGGTCTCAATCTCCTGACCTTGTGATCCGCCTGCCTCAGCCTGCCAAAGTGCTGGGATTACAAGCGTGAGCCACCGCACCCGGCCTGAGCATTTCTTTTGATAGAGCAGTTTGGAAACACTCTTTTTGTAGAATCTGCAAGTGGACATTTGGAGTGCTTTGTGGCCTATTGTAAAAAAGGAAGTATCTGCACATAAAATCTAGACAGAAGTAATCTGAGAAACTTCTTTGTGATGCGTGCATTTATCTCACAGAGTTAAATCTTTGTTTTGTTTGAGCAATTTTGAAACTCTTTTTTTGTAGAATCTGCAAGTGGACATTTGGATCACTTTGAGGCCTATGGTAGATGAGGAAACATCTTCACATAAAAACTAGACAGAAGAATTCTGAGAAACTTCTTTTATATGTGTGCATTCATCTCACAGAGTTGAACATTTGATTGAGCTGTTTGGAAACACTCTTTTCATAGAATCTGCAAGTGGACATTTGGAATGCTTTTAGGCCAATGGTGAAAAAGGATATATCTTCACATGAAAACTTGACAGAAGCATTCTGAGAAACTTATTTGTGATGAGTGCTTTCATCTCAGAGTTGAACGTTTCTTTTGATTGAGCAGTTTTGACACACTCTTTTTGTAGAATCTGCGAGGGCACATTTGCAGCACTTTGAAGCCTATGGTTGAAAAGAAAATATCATTACATAAAGACTGGACAGAAGCATTCTGAGAAACTTCTTTATGATATGTGCATTCATTTCCAGAGCTGAACATTTCTTTTGATTTAGCAGTTTTGAAATATTCTTATTGTAGAATCTGCAAGTAGACATTGGGAACTCTTTGAGGCCTATGGTGGAAAATGAAATATCTTCACATAAAAACTAGTCAGAAGAATTCTGAGAAACTTCTCTCTGATGCGTGCATTCATCTCACAGAGTTGAACATTTCTTTTGATTAAGCAGTTTGAAGACACTCTTTTTGTAGAATCTGCAACTGGGAATTTGGAGCGCTTCACAAACTATGCTAGAAAAGGAAATATCTTAATATAAAATCTAGACAGAAGCAATCTGAGAAACATCTTTGTGTTTTGTGCATTTATCTAAAAGAGAGAAACCTTTCCTTTGATTGAACAGTTTTGAAACTCTCTTTTTGTAGAATCTGCTACTGGATATTTGGAGTGCTTTGAGGCCTATGGTAGAAAAGGAAATATCTTCACATAAAAACTAGACAGAAAAATTCTGAGAAACTTCTTTGTGATGTGTGTGTTCATGTTACAGAGTTGAAACTTTCTTTTGATTGAGCAGTTTTGAATCTCTTTTTTTTAGAATCTTCAAGTGGACATTTGGAGTGCTTTGAGTCCTACAGTGGAAAAGGAAAAATCTTCACATAAAAACTAGACAGAAGAATTTTGAGAAACTTATTTGTGATGTGTGCATCCACCTCACAGAGTTGAACATTTCTTTTGATTGAGCAGTTTGGAAACACTCTTTTTGTAGAATCTGCAAGCAGATATTTGGGGTGCTTTTAAGCCTGTGGTGGAAATGGAAATATCTAAATATAAAAACTAGACAGAAGCATTCTGTGAAACATTTTGTGATGAGTGTATTCATCTCCAAGCTTTGAACTTTTCCTATTGTTGAGCAGTTTTGAAATTCTCTTTTTGTAGAATCTGCAAGTGCACGTTTCTGGAGCTTTAAGGCCTATGGTGGAAAAGGAAATATCTTCACATAAAAACTAGACAGAAGCATTCTGACAAACTTCTTTGTGATGTGTGCATTCAACTCCCAGAGTTGAACCTTTCTTTTGGTGGAGCAGTTTTGAAATAACCTTTTTGTAGAATCTGCAAGTGGACATTTGGAATACTTTGAGGCCTATGGTGGAAAATGAAATATCTTCACATAAAAACTAGACAAAAGAATTCTGAGAAACTTTTTTGTGATGTGAGTATTTATCTCAAAGAGGTGAACCTTTCTTTTGATTGAGAATTTTTAAAACATTCTTTTTGTAGAATCTGCAAGTGTACATTTGGAACACTTTGTGTTCTATGGTAGAAAAGGAAATATGTTCACATAAAATCTAGACAGAAGCAATCTTAGATACTTCTTTGTGATGTGCACATTCACCTCACAAAGTTGAACTTTCTTTGATTGAGCAGTTTGGAAACACTCTTATTTTAGACTCTGTAAGTGGACACCTGGAGCACTTTGCGGCCTATGGTAGAAATGGAAATAACTTCACATAAAATCTAGACAGGAGCAATCTGAGAAACATCTTCATGATGTGTGCATTCATCTCCCAGAGTGAAACCTTTCTTTTGATTGAGCAGTTTTGAAACTCTCTTTCTTAGAATCTGCAATGGACTTTTGCAGTGCTTTGAGGCGTATGGGAGAAAAGGAAATACCTTCACATAAAAACTAGACAGAAGAATTCTGAGAAACTTCTTTGTGATGTGTGCATTCATCTCAGAGAGTGAAACCTTTCTTTTGATTGAGCAGTTTCGAAATTCTCTTTTCGTGGAATCTGCAAGAGGACATTTGGAGCCATTTGAGGCCTATGATGGAAAAGGAAATAGCTTCACATAAAAAATAGACAGACCCATTCTTAGAAACTTCTTTGTGATGTGTACATTAATCTCCCACAGTTGAACATTTCTTTTGATGGAGCAGTTTTGAAATACTCTTTTTGCCAAATCTGCAAGTGGAATTTTGGAGTGCTTTCCAGCCCATGGTAGAAAACGAAATATCTTCACAGAAAATCTAGATAGAAGAAATCTGAGAAGCTTCCTCATGTTGGGTGCATTCATCTCACAGAGTTAAACCTTTCTTTCGATTGACCAGTTTTGGAACTGTCTTTTTGTAGAATCCACACGCACATATCACAAAGAAGTTTCTCAGAATGCTTCTGTCTAATTTTTATGCAAAGATATTAGTTTTTCCACCACAGGCCTCACAGCTCTGCAAATGTGCACTTGCAGATGATACAAAAAGAGTGTTTCAAAACCGTTCAATCAAAAGAAAGGTTCAACTCTGCGAGATGAATGCACTCATCACAAAGAAGTATCTCAGAATCCTTCCATCTGCTTTATATTAAGATACTTCCTTTTTCAACACAGGCCTAAAAGTCCTCCAAATGTCCACTTGCAGGTTCTACAAAAAGAGGTTTCCAAACTGCTCAATCAAAAGAAATGTTCAACTCAGTGAAATGAACGCACACATCACAAAGAAGTTTCTCAGAATTCTTCTGTCTAGTTTTTATGTGAAGCTATTTCCTTTTCCACCACAGACTTCAAAATGCTCCAAATGTCCACTGGCAGATTCTAAAAAAAGAGAGTTTCAAAACTGCTCAATGAAAAGAAAGTTTTAACTCTGTGAGATGAATGCACATATCACAAAGAAGTTTCTCAGATTTCTTCCATCTAGATTTTATGTGAAGATACATCCTTTTCTACCATATGCCTCAAAGCACTCAAAATGTCCACTTGCTGATTCTACCAAAAGAGAGTTTCAAAACTACTCAATGAAAAGAAATTTTTAACTCTGTGTGATGAATGCACCCATCACAAAGTAGTTTCTCAGATTGCTTCTGTCTAAATTTTATATGAAGTTATTTTCTTTTCTACCATAGGCCTCAAAGCACTCCAAATGTCCACTCACAGATTCTTAAAAAAAGAGTGTTTCCAAACTGCTCAATCAAAAGAAACATTCAACAATGTGAAATAAATGAACATTTCACAAAGAAGTTTCTCAGAATACTTCTTCCTAGTTTTTATGTGAAGATATTTCATTTTCCACAATAGTCCTCAAAGCGTTCAAAATGTCCACTTGCACATTCTAAAAGAGAGTGTTTCAAAACTGCTCAATCTAAACAGATGTTCAGCTCTGTGATATGAATGTACACATCACAAAGAAGTTTCTCAGAATTCTTCTGTCTAGTTTTTATGTGAAGATATTTCCTCTTCCACCATAAGCCTCAAAGTGTTCCAAATGACCACTTGCAGGTTCTACAAAAAGAGATTTTCAAAACTGCTCAATAAAAAGAAACTTTTAACTCTGGGAGATGAATGTACACATCACAAAGCAGTTTCACAGGTTGCTTGTGTCTAGATTTTATGTGAAGATATTTCCTTTTCTAACTTAGGCCACAAAGCGTTCCAAATGTCCACTTGCAGATTCTAAAAAAAGAGTGTTTCAAAACTGTTCAATCAAAAGAAAGGTTCAACTCTGTAAGATGAATGCACACATAAAAAAAAAAGTTTTTCCGAATTCTTCTGTCTTTTTTATGTGAAGATATTTCCTTTTCCACCTAAAGCCTCAAAGCACTCCAATTGTCCACTTACAGATTCTACAAAAAACAGTTTCAATACTTCTCCAAAAAAAAGAAAGGTTTAATTCTGTGAGATGAATACACACATCATGAAGAAGTTTCTCAGATTGCTTCTGTCTAGATTTTATGTGAAGATGTTTCCTTTTCTACCATAGGCCACAAAGAGCTCCAACTGTCCACTTGTAGATTCTCAAAAGAGAGTGTCTCAAAACTGCTCAATAAAAAGAAAGGTTCAATTCTGTGAGATAAATGCTCACAACACAAAAAAGTTTCTCAGAAATCTTGTAATTTTTATGTGAAGATATTTCATTTTCCACCATATGCTTCAAAGAGTTCCAAATGTCCACTTTGAGATTCTATGAAAAGCGTATTTCAAAACTGCTCCATTAAAAGAAAGGTTCAATACTAGGAGATGAATGCACACATCTCAAAGAAGTTTCTTGGAATGCTTCCGTCTAGTTTTTATTTGAAGATATTTCCTTTTCCACCTTAGGCCTCAAAGCTCTCCAAATTTGCACTTGCAGACTCTATAAAGAGGTTGTTTTGAAACTGTTCATTCAAAATAAAGGTTCAACACTGGGAGATGAATGCACTCATCACAAAGAAGTTTCTCAGAATGCTTCTGTATAGTTTTTATCTGAAGATATTCCCTTTTCCACCACAGGCCTAAAAGCACTCGAAATGTACACTTGCAGATTCTACAAAAAGAGTGTTTACAAAATGCTCAATCAAAAGAATTGTTCAAATCTGTGAGATGAACTCACACATAATAAAGTAATTTCTCAGAATTCTTCTGTCTAATTTTTATGTGAAGATATTTCCTTTTCTACCATAGGCCTCAACGCACTCCAAATGTCCACTTGCAGATTCTAAAAAAAGAGAGTTTCAAAATTGCTCCATCCAAAGAAAAGTTTAACTCAGTGAGGTAAATGAAGTTATCACAAAGAGGTTTCTCAGATTGCTTCTGTCCAGATTTAATGTGAAGATACTTCCTTTTCTACCATAGGCTGCAAAGCACTCCAAAGTCCACTTGCAGATTCTACAAAAAGAGTGTTTCAAAACTGCTCAATAAAAAGAAAGTTTCAATTCTGTGTGGTGAACACACACATCACAAAGCAGTTTCTAAGAATTCTTCTGTCTAGTTTTTATGTGAATAAATTTCCTTTCCACGACAGGCCTCAAAGTGCTCCAAATGTCCACTTGCAGATTCTACAAAAGGAGTATTTCAAAACTGCACAAACAAAAGAAACGTTTAACTCTGTGAGATGAAAACACACATCACAAAGAAGTTTCCCAGATTGCTTCTGTCTAGATTTTATGTGAAGATACTTCCTTTTCTACCATAGGCCGCAGAGAGCGTTAAATGTCCACTTGTAGATTCTAAACAAAGAGTGTATCAAAACTGCTCAATCAAAAGAAAGGTTCAACACTGTGAGATAAATGCACACATCACAAAGAGGTTTCTCAAAATCCTTCTGTATAGTTTTTATATGATGATATTTCATTTTCCACCATAGGCCTCAAAGCACACCAAATGTCCACTTGCAGATTCTACAAAAATAATTTCAAAACTACTTCTTCAAAATAAAGATTTAATTCTGTGAGATAACGCACACTTCACAAAGAAGTTTCTCAGGTTGCTTCTGTCTAGATTTTATATGAAGATATTTCCTTTTCTACCATTGTCTACAGAGTGCTCCAAATATCCACTTGCAGATTCTAAAAAAAGAGTGTATCAAAACTGCTCAATCAAAAGAAAGGTTCAACTTTGTGAAATAAATACACACATCACAAAGAAGTTTCTCAGAATTCTTCTGTCTAGTTTTTATGTGAGGATATTTCCTTTTCCACCATAGACCTCAAAGCATTCCAAGTGTCCACTTGCAGATTCTACAAAAAGAGTATTTCAAAACTGCTAAATCAAAAGAAGGGTTTAACTCTGTGACATGAATGCACACATCATAAAGAAGTTTCTCAGATTGCTTCTGTCTAGATTTTATGAGAAGATATTTCCTTTTCTACCATAGGCCGCAAAGTGCTCCAAATGTCAACTTGCAGATCCTCAACATACAGTGTTTCAAAACTGATCAATCAAAACAAATATTCAACTCTGTGAGATAAATGCACACAACCCAAATAAGTTTCTCAGATATCTTCTGTCTAGTTTTTATATGAAGACATTTCATTTTCCACCATAGGCTTCAAAGCATTCCAAATGTCCACTTCCAGATTCTACAAAAAGCGTACTTCAAAATCGCTCCATCAAAAGAAAGGTTCAACTCTGGGAGATGAATGCACACATCAGAAAGAAGTTTCTCAGAATGCTTCTGTCCAGTTTTTCTCTGAAGATATTTATTTTTCCACTGTAGGCCTCAAAGCTCTGCAAAAGTGCACTTGCAGATTCTACAAAAAGAGTTTTTCAAATCTGCTCAATCCAAAGAAAGTTTCAACTCTGGGAGATGAATGCACTCATCACAAAGAAGTATCTCAGAATGCTTCCTTCTAGTTTTTATTTGAATATATTTCTTTTTCCACCATAGGCCTAAAAGCCCTCGAAATGTCCACTTGCAGATACTACAAAAAGAGTGTTTCCAAAATGCTCAGTCAAAAGAATTGTTCAACTCTGTGAGACGAAAGCACACATAACAACGAAGTTTCTCAGAATTCTTCTGTCTAGTTTTTATGTGAAGGTATTTCCTTTCCCACCATAGGCCTCAAAGTGCTCCAAATGTCCCCTTGCAGAATCTAAAAAAAAAGATTTTCAAAACTGCTCCATCTAAAGAAAGGTTTAACTCTGTGAGATAAATGCACATATCACAAAGAAGTTTCTAAGATTGCTTCTGTCTAGATTTTATGTGAAGATATTTCCTTTTCTACCATAGGCTGCAAAGCCCTCCAAATGTCCACTTGAGGATTCTAAAAAAAATAGTGTTTCAAAACTGCTAAATCAAAGGAAAGTTTTAACTCCATGAGATGAATGCACACATCACAAAGAAGTTTCTCAGAATTCTTCTGTCTAGTTTTTTTGTGAAGATATTTTTTTCCACCATATGCCGCAAAGCCCGCCAAATGTCCACTTACAGATTCTACAAAAAGAGAATTTCAAAACTGCACAATCAAACGAAATGTTCAACTCCGTGAGATGAACGCACACTTCACAAGGAAGTTTCTCAGAATTCTTTTGTCTAGTTTTTACGTTAAGATTTTCCTTTTCCACCACAGTCCTCAAAGTGCTCAAAATGTCGACTTGCAGATACTATGAAAAGAGGGTTTCAAAACTGCTCCATCTAAGAAAGGTTTAACTCTGTGAGATAAATGCACATATCACAAAGAACTTTCTAAGATTGCTTCTGTATAGATTTTATGTGAAGTTATTTCCTTTGCTACCAGAGGCCACAAAGTACTCCAACTGTCCAATTGCAGATTCTAAAAAAGAGTGTCTCAAAACTTCTCAATCAAAAGAAAGGTTCAACTGTGTGAGATAAGTGCACACAGCACAAAGAAGTTTCTCAGAATCCTTCTGTCTAGTTTTTATGTGATGATATTTCATTTTCCACCATAGGCCTCAACATGCTCAAAATGTCCACTTGCAGATTCTACAAAAAGAGAGTTTCAAAACTGCTCCATCAAAAGAAAGGTTTAACTCTGTGGGATGAAAGCACACATCACAAAGAAGTTTCCCAGATTTCTTCTGTCTAGTTTTTATGTGAAGATATTTCCTTTTCCACCATAGGCCTCAAAGCTCTGCAAATGTGCACTTGCAGATTCTACAAAAAGAGTGTTTCAAAACTGCTCAATCAAAAGAAAAATTTAAATCTGGGAGATGAATGCACTCATTAGAAAGGTGTTTCTCAGAATTCTTCTGTCTTGTTTTTATGTGAAGATATTTCCTTTTCCAACACAGGCTTCAAAGCACTCCAAATGTCCACTTGCAAATTCTACAAAAAGAGAGTTTAAAAACTGCTCAATCAAAAGAAAGATTTAACTCTGTGAGATTAATGCACACATCACAATGAAGTTTCTCAGATTGATTCTGTCTTGATTTTATTTGAAGATATTTAATTTTCTACCATAGGCCGCAAAGCACTCCAAATGTCCAGTTGCAGATTCTAGAAAAGCAGTATTCCAAAACCGCTCAACCAAAACAAAGGTTCAACTCTTTGAGATAAGTGCAAACATCACAAAGAACTTTCTCAGAATAATTCTGTCTAATTTTTATGTGAAGATACTTCATTTTCCACCATAGGCCTCAAAGTGCTCCAAATGTCCACTTGCAGATTCTACAAAAAGTGTATTTCAAAACTGCTCCCTCAAGAGAAAGGTTTAACTATGTGAAATGAATGCATGCATCACAAGGAAGTTTCTCAGTTTGCTTCTGTCTAGATTTTATGTGAAGATATTTCCTTTTCTACCATAGCTGCAGAGTGCAAGAAATCTTCACCTGCATTTTCTAAAAAAAGAGTCGTTCAAAACTGCTCAATCAAAAGAAAGGTTAAACTCTGGGAGATGAATGCACTCATCACAAAGTAGTTTCTCAGAATGCTTCTGTCTAGTTTTTATTTGAAGACATTTCCTTTTCCACCATAGCCTTCAAAGAGGTCCAAATGTCCACCAACAAATTCTACAAAAGAAGAGTTGCAAAACTGCTCAATCAAAAGAAAGGTTTAACTTTGGGAGATGAATACACACATCACAAAGATGTTTCTCAGATTGCTTCTGCCTAGATTTTATGTGAAGATATTCCCTTTTCTACCATAGGCCACAAAGCACACTAAATGTCCACTTGCAGATTCTAAAAAAAGAGTGTTGCCAAAGTGCTCAATCAAAAGAAATATTCAACACTGTGAGATGAACGCACTTATCACAAAGAAATTTCTCAGAATTCTTCTGTCTAGTTTTATGTGAAGATATTTCCTTTTCCACCATAGGCCCCAAAGCGCTCCGAATGTCCCCGTGAAGATACTAGAAAAAGAGAGTTTCAAAACTACTCAATCAAAAGAAAGGTTTAACTCTGTGAGATGAATGCACACCTCACAAAGAAGTTTCTCAGATTGCTTCGGTCTATATTTTATGTGAAGATATTGCCTTTTCCACTTTATGCCACAAAGTGCTCCAAATGTCCACCTGCAGATTCTAAATGAAAAGCATTTCCAAACTGCTCAATCAAAAGTAAGGTTCAACTCTGTGAGATAAATGCATACATCACAAAGAAGTTTCTCAGAGTTCTTCTGTCTAGTTTTCATGTGAAGATATTTCCTTTTTCACCATAGGCCACAAAGTGCTCCAAATTTCCACTTGCAGATTCTACAAAAAGACCATTTCAAAACTGCTCCATCAAAAGAAAGATTCAACTCTGGGAGATGAATGCATACATCAAAAACAAGTTTCTGAGAATGCTCTTGTCTAGTTTTTATGTGAAGATATTTCCTTTTCCACCATAGGCCCCACAGCTCTGCAAATGTGCACTTGCATTTTCTACAAAAGGAGTGTTTCAGAACTGCTCAATCAAAAGAAAGTTTCAACCCCCAAAGATGAATGCACTCATCACAAAGAAGTTTCTCAAAATGCTTCTGTCTAGTTTTTATATGAAGTTATTTCCTTTTCGACCATAGGCCTAAAGCACTCAAAATGTCCACTTCCAGATTCTAAAAAAGAGTGTTTCCAAACTGCTCAATCAAAAGAAAGGTTCAACTCTGTGCAATAAATGCACACATCACAAAGTAGGTTCTCAGAATTCTTCTGTCCTGTTTTTATGTGAAGATATTTCCTTTTACGGTTTTACTCTTTGAGATGAATGCACACATCACAAAGAAATTTCTCAGATGGCTTCCATCTAGATTTTATGTGAAGGTATTTCCTTTTCTACCATAGGCCGCAAAGGGCTCCTAATATCCACTTGCAGATTTTAAAAAGCGAGTGTTCCCAAGCTGCTTAGTCAAAAGAAATGTTGAACTCTGTGGGATGATGGCACACATCACAAATAAATTTCTCAGGATTCTTCTGTCAAGTTTTTATGTGAAAATATTTCCTTTTCCACCATAGGCCTCAAAGTGCTCAAAATGTGCACTTGCAGGTTCTAAAAAAAGACTTTTTCAAAATTGCTCATTCAAAAGAAAGGTTCAGCTCTGTGAGATATGTGCGCACATCACGAAGATGTTTCTCAGAATCCTTCTGTGCAGTTTTTGTGTGAAGATATTTCATTTTCCAACATAGGCCTCAAAGAGCTCAAAATGTCCACTTGCAGATTCTACAAAAAAATTATTTCAGCTGGGGTGGAGCCAAGATGGCCGAATAGGAACAACTCCGGTCTACAGCTCCCAGCCTGAGTGACACAGAAGATGGGTGATTTCTGCATTTCCGTTTGAGGTACCAGGTTCATCTCACTAGGGAGTGTCAAACAGTGGGTGCAGGACAGTCAGTGAAGTGCACTGTGCACGAGCCAAAGCAGGGCAACTCATTGCCTCACTCAGGAAGTGCAAGGAGTCAGGGAGTTCCCTTTCCTAGTCAAAGAAAGGGATAACAGACCGCAACTGGAAAATCAGGTCAGTCTCACCCTAATACTGGGTGGAGCCCACCACAGCTCAAGGAGGCCTGCCTGCCTCTCTAGGCTCCACCTATGGGGCAGGGCACAGAGAAACAAAAATTCAGCGGGAACCTCTGCAGACTTAAATGTCCCTATCTGACTGACAGTTTTGAAGAGAGTAGTGGTTCTCCCAGCATGCAGCTGGAGATCTGAGAACAGACAGACTGCCTCCTAAAGTGGGTCCCTGACCCCTGAGCAGCCTAACTGGGAGGGACCCCCCAGTAGGGACAGACTGACACCTCACTCGGCCAGGTACTCCTCTGAGACAAAACTTCCAGAGGAAATATAAGACAGCTGAATGTGTGGTCTCACGAAAATCTGCTGTTCTGCAGCCACCACTGCTGAAACCCAGCCAAACAGGGTCTAGAGTGGACCTCTAGCAAACTCCAACAGACCTGCAGCTGAGGGTCCTGTCTGGTAGAAGGAAAACTAACAAACAGAAAGGACATCCACACCAAAAACCCATCTGTACATCACCATCATCAAAGACCAAAAGTAGATAAAACCACAAAGATGGGGAAAAAACAGCAGAAAAACTGGAAACTCTAAAAAGCAGAGCACCTCTACTCCTCCAAAGGAAAGCAGTTCCTCACCAGCAACAGAACAAAGCTGGATGGAGAATGACTTTGACGAGCTGAGAGAAGAAGGCTTCAGATGATCAAAGTACTCTGAGCTACGGGAGGAAATTCAAAACAATAACAAAGACGTTAAAAACTTTGGAAAAAAATTAGACGAATGGATAACTAGAATAACCAATGGAGAGAAGGGCTTAAAGGAGTTGATGGAGCTGAAAGCCAAGTATCGAGAACTACGCAAAGATTGCAGAAGCCTTGGTAGCTGATGCGATCAACTGGAAGAAAGGGTATCAGTGATGGAAGATGAAATGAATGAAATGAAGCGAGAAGGGAAGTGTAGAGAAAAAAGAATAAAAAGAAACAAACAAAGCCACCAAGAAATTTGGGACTATGTGAAAAGACCAAACCTACGTCTGATTGGTGTACCTGAAAATGATGGGGAGAATGGAACCAAGTTGGAAAACATTCTGCAAGATGTTATCCAGGAGAACCTCCCCAATCTAGCAAGGCAGGCCAACATTCAGATTCAGGAAATACAGAGAATGCCACAAAGATACCTCTCGAGAAGGCAACTCCAAGACACATAATTGTCAGATTCACCAAAGTTGAAATGAAGGAAAAAATTTTAAGGGCAGCCAGAGAGAAAGGTCGGGTTACCCAAAAAGGGAAGCCCATCAGACTAACAGCTGATCTCTCAGCAGAAACTCTACAAGCCAGAAGAGAGTGGGGGCCAATATTCAACATTCTTAAAGATAAGAATTTTCAACCCATAATTTCATATCCAGCCAAACGAAGCCTCATAAGTGAAGGAGAAATAAAATATTTTACAGACAAGCAAATGCTGAGTGATTTTGTCACCACCAGGTCTGCCCTAAAAGAGCTCCTGAAGGAAGCACTAAACATGGAAAGGAAAAACTGGTACCAGCCACTGCAAAAACATGTCAAATTATAAAGACCATTGAGGCTAGGAAGAAACTGCATCAACTAATGAGCAAAATAACCAATTAACATCATAATGACAGGATCAAATACACCTAACAATATTAACTTTAAATGTAAATGGGCTAAATGCTCCAATTAAAAGACACAGACTGGCAAACTGGATAAGGAGTCAAGACCAATCAGTGTGCTGTATTCAGGAAACACATCTCATGTGCAGAGACACACATAGACTCAAAATAAAGGGATGGAGGAAGATCTATCAAGCAAATGGAAAACAAAAAAAGGCAGGGGTTGCAATCCTAGTCTCTGATAAAATAGACTTTAAACCGACAAAGATCAAAAGAGACAAAGAAGGCCATTACATAATGGTAAAGGGATCAATTCAACAAGAAGAGCTAACTATCCTAAATATATATGCACCCAACACAGGAGCACCCAGATTCATAAAGCAAGTCCTGAGTAACCTACAAAGGGACGTAATGTCCCCAGATTTCGTTTTATTCCTCATGATTGCTTTGGCCTTTCAATATTTCTTATAGTTTTATATACATTGCAGACTTTATTTTGTATTACTGTAAAAAGTGGCACAGGAATTTTGATAGGAAGTTGAATTAATCTACTTTTTTCCAAATTTACTTAATTTGGAAATAATTTACTTAATTCCAAAGCAAAGATGCTTTGGATAATATGGCACTTAGACAATATTCTTCTAATCCATAAACATGTAATATATTTACATTTATTTGTATCTTCTTTAATTTTTTCATCAATATATTTTATTTTTTATTGTAAAGATCTTTCACCACATTGGTTAAATTTATTGGGAAGAAATCTATTATTTTGTTGCTATTGTAAGTGAGATTTTTTTTCTTTTTTACTGGTTTGTTGCTAGCATATAGAAACAAAACTGGTATTTGTATATTAATTGTATATTCTGCTTCTTTACTGAGTGCATTTATTAGATGGACTATTTATATATAGATGCATTAAATGCACTTTTTAAATGTACTATTTATGTTTCTTATATATGACATTATGTCATCTACAAACAATGACGTTATTTCTTCTTTTCAATTTGGATCTTTTAGCTTTTCTTGCATAATTATTTGATGTAGGACTTAATTATTTTATGTAGGACTTCCAGTTCTATGTTAAAATAGAACCGTTAGAATGGGCATAATATAGACTTGCATTGGTGTTTGTGCATTTGAAGTAGCAAACACCTCTTTTCATTTTTTGTTGTTGTTGTTGTTTTGTTTTTGAGATGGAGTCTCGCTCTGTCACCCAGGCTGGAATGCTGTGGCATGATCTTGGCTCACTGCAACCTCTGCCTTCTGGGTTCAAACAATTCTCTGCCTCAGCATCCTGAGTAGCTGGGATTACAGGTGCCAACCACCATGCCGGCTAATTTTTGTATTTGTAGTAGAGACAGTGTTTCACCATCTTGGCCAGGCTGGTCTTGAACTCCTGACCTCCCAATCCACTCACCTTGGCTTCCAAAAGTGCTGGGATTACAGATGTGAGCCACCGTGCCCGGCCATCTCTTTTCATTTTGATAAACTGGTTTTAGTAGGTAAAGATCTTCAACTGTTGGGTCTCAAGGCTGATGAGATCTTTACTGGATTTGCAGTAAAAAGGATTGTAGCTGAGTCACAAGGTGGCTGCTGAATCTGGAGTGGGTTTTACCTTTAGTGGGCTTGTTACCAGGAGCACGTGTGGTTGTGAGTTCTGTCATGTTTTGGGGCAGGCTGGATTGTCTTCAGGGCTTTGTTCTGTGGAGCAGGCACTAGGGCAGCTTCTGCTATATGCTGGGCCTAATAGCAGGTGTGTGGGTGAGTGTGGCTCCCACTGAGTACCTAGCAGGGTTTCCCCAGGTTATCCACGAACAGTGGCTTTTGAACTGTTATGTGTGAGTCACGAGTATGATGTCCCCAGTTTTTTCTTATTCCTCATGTTTGGCTTGGCCATTCAGCCTACATTGTAGGCTTGCATTTTCTATTACTATAAAAAGTGGGACAGGGATTTTGATAGGGATTTGAGTTAACTTACAGATTGCTTTGGATAATATGACACCTTATTAACCAAAGGGCCTGCCTTCTCAAATGACTCTTCTCGATCTTGGGTTTTAGCAAGGTTTCATAATGCCCTGTATCCCAAAGCTCACTATATTGCCCAGGCTGTTTTTACCTCCTTGCCTGAAGCATCCTCCCGCCTCAGGCTCCTGAATGGAGGAGACACTGTCATGAGCCACTGTGCCTGGCTCTCTCATAACGTTTCTTTGGTTGATGGATGGCTGACTAGTTGTTATTGCTGCAGGGGAATACAAAAGTAGGGACCCCCTATTCCACCACCTTGATAATGTCACTGTCTCCATACATTTCTTCCTTATTTTGTTCTCTTGTATGTTTGTGTATTATTTTAGGTTCAAATATTGAGACCAATAGGCTAGGATTTATACATTGCATAAAAAGTAAAATAGATAGCTAGTAGGTACCCTATATATATTATAATGTTCACCTATAAGATTAAGTTTAGTGCAGGCAAAAAGGGCTCATTAAAATTTTCATCCACCTTTTCTTTTCTTCTTCTCTAACACCCACACTTCCCCCACTGGCCACAGCAACTTGGGTTTGCTCTTCAGCTATGACAGTGCCTACCTCTGGGAGCTGTGACTTGCTTTATACCCTATCCAATAACACAGTGTGTCCTTATACAAAGTAGGTGTTCAATATACATCTGCTGAAGGGATTTCATCACAGTTAAATCTGTGGAGAGTTCAGCAGATAAGTGAGTTGCTCTAGATGGTCAGAGGCTGTCTTATTCCATTTGGGCTGCCGTAACAAAATAGCTTAGCCTAGGGGGCTTATAAGCAGCAGAAATTTATGTCTCATAGGTCTGTATGCTGGCAAGTAGAAGGTCAAGGTAGTGGCAGATTGTGTGTCTGTTGAGGGCCTGTTCCTTATAGAGGGCACCTCCTAGCTGTGTCCTCACATGGTGGAAGGAGAGAACAAGCTCCCTTGACTCCCTTTTACAAGGCCACTAATCCCATTCATGGGGTCTTTGCTTTCATGATGAAATCAATTCCTAAAGTCTTTGCCTCCTAATTCAAACCTAACCTATCAGGGGTTAGGTTTCAACACACGGATTTTAGGGGTTCACAAACATTGACTCTAGAAGAGACATAGCTGGACCTGGGTCTGGGACCGTCTGGGTCCAGCTCCATTATGACACTCACACTGCATATGGTCTCCCACATGATGTAATTCTGCTCTGTGACATTGTGGCCATGAGGCAGGGATGCAGTAGAGGCCTCTGCAGACATGGCTTGCTCTTGGGGCGTCTGCCTGGCTTTGTGCTGCAGGCCTGGGAGAATCCACCAGCTAACCACTCTCACGCCTGACTCAGGTTTGTGAGTCCCTCCAGGCACATGTCAGATAGCCCACTCAATTTTTTACTTGCCCCACCTCCCTGCGTTCTCTTCCGAACTCAGGGACCATGGAGGGAGCTGGGAGTCTCTGTTTTTAGTTCATGCTCTTGTCTCCTGTTTGGGAACAATGCCCAGGCCAGGGAATCTCTTTCCTACTGTTTTCTAAGACAATCAGGGGCTTCCTACAAGCTCTTCACCCAGTCCCTCCACTAATCCCTTCTCCCTCAGGGACACAGGGCAGCTGGGACACAGGGCACAAGCCCCCATCCTGTGTGAAGACCCTACCACAGGGTGGCTCTTTGGTTTTCTGCGGGTATCCAGACAAGAGGCTAAAGGTGAATGCACTCCAGAATCCAGGAGCACTGGCGATTTTCTCTCCTTAGCTCAGAGAGCATCCCCAGAGATACCCTTCGCCCCACCCCGGGCTCCCTGAATCCATACCATAAAATGTATGTCAGTTTGTTCAACTAAGAACCCCGCTGAGTATTTAATACTTATTTAAAGATATTTATTTATTTTTGAGGTTAAATTAATCAGCCTCAGGATACAGAATTAGATAAGGCCGGGATTTAGCTCCCCTGGAATGACTCATTTCACATCAAGCCTTCTTAACTCTTTGGCTGTAGAGGGAAGTGCCTGTATCTTTCTCTGCAGAGTTGCCTAGGGCTGGCCAGGTGAACAGATATGCTTCCTGCTCCCCATCCTGCCAGCCAGGGCACGGTGTGTGCTTATGATGCAGGGAGTTAGAATACTAGCCTTTCCAGCACAACAGTCATAAATCCTCACACAGGGAAATAGAGATAATATACAAGTGGGAAAAAAAGAAAAAAGAAGCAGTCTTGAATTCTGCTACCTAAAGATAACCATTGTTATCATGTAGGCAAGCTTCCTTTCATGCTGTGTCAAGTGTTTAAAAAATATGGCTCAATATTAGAAACACACAGGACTATGTAGAGGATAATGATAAGCTTTCATGTACCTCCCAGTTAAAATTCAAACATGCAAGCTTTTGGATGCATTTGCTCCAGAGTTTAAGGGAAGAAAACTACGGATTCAGCCATAATTTTCACGCTGATGCTCGAGTTATACGTCCCTTTTCTAGTCCAGTTACTGCCTCCCTCCCCACTATTCTGAAGTGAATGTGTGTCTTCCCATCCATGTTTAATACCTAGTGTGCATGTCCTGAAGAATGGATAGTGTTTTTTGGTCTGTTTTTGCAATTTTATACAAATAGCAGTCCATACATACTCTCCTGAAATTTGCTTTTCCCTTCAACAATATCTTCCAGATGAATCTAGAATTCTGCATTTCTGGTGAGCAGAGGATGCGCACCACCCCTGCAACCCCCACCCCAAGGTGATGCTGATGTTCTGGTCCAAGGCCTGCACATAGCCTTGTGAGGCTTGGGGTCTTGGGAAAGGTCTGTTGTCAGCCCTTCCTAGGAAGCACAGCCAGATGACCTTGGGGCTGGAGTCCTCACAATGCCCCTTGCCAGCAGTGCGCACATCCGTCTTCACTCATCTTCGTCAATATTTGTTATGCACTTTCTGGTATTGTTCCTGGATTTTGCTGTGCAGCTGAACCTGTGCCTTGTGTTTCCCAGCCCTTTGGGTCTCCTCCTCTGTGAATTGCTCCTGGCCCTTATGTCTGTTGGGTCCTTGGTTTCTCCTTGCTGACTTGTAAGTACTATTTTTTTTTAGATGGAGTTTTGCACTTTTTTCCTAGGTTGGAGTGCAATGGCACGATCGTGGCTCACCAAAACTTCTTCCTCCCGGGTTCAAGCGATTCTCCTGCCTCAGCCTCCTGAGTAGCTGGGATTACAGTAAGTGCCACCACGCCCAGCTAATTTTGTATTTTTAGTAGAGACGGAGTTTCTCCACGTTGGTCAGACTGGTCTCGAACTCCCGACCTCAGGTGATCCACCCACCTCAGCTTCCCAAAGTGCTGGGATTACAGGCATGAGCTACCACGTCTGGCCAATTTTGATTTTAATGATCTGGATATCAACGCTTTTTTGGCCAAATACCTTACAAATATGTTTTCCCTATTTGTGCACTGTATTAGTCCATTTTCACACTGCCCATAAAGACATACCCCAGACTGGGAAGAAAAAGAGGTTTAATTGGACTTACACTTCCACATGGCTGGAGAGGCCTCAGAATCATGGTGGGAGGTAAAAGGCACTTCTTACATGGCAGTGGCTAGAGAAAAATGAGGACCATGCAAAAGTGGAACCCCTTGATAAAACCATCAGATCTCGTGAGACTTATTCACTACCAGGAGAACAGTATGGGGGAACCGCCCCATGATTCCAATTATTTCCCATCAGGTCCCTCCCACAACACAAGAGAATTATGGGAGGACAATTCAAGATGATATTTGGGTGGGGACACACAGCCAAACCATATCATGCACTGTCTTTATCTTTTAACTGCATTCATCGCCTCTTTTGTCAGATCAAAGCTTCTACATTTAATATGGTTGAATTTATCAGTAATTTCTTTTATGGTGTCTGTGTTTTGTGTCATATTAAAATAAGTTTTTATCTGCTTAGTTTCATAAAATATGTCCTCCGTTTTCTTCTAAAAATTGGGAATCTGCTTTTCACATATTATATTTTATCTCCTTTGTTCTTTGATTCGTAGGGATGTGAGGTAGAAATCTCTATTAGTTAACTCTTGTTTGTAACAAGCAACCCCACACCTCAAAGGCCTATGATCATAGGCCACCATTTCTCACTCATGAGCATGGGTTGCTTGGGAGGTTTCAGCTCGAACTGTGGTGGCTGAGCTGGATCTACTCCAAATGTCTCTGATCCTCCTGGGGTTGGGGCCTGCCAGGGTGCCTTATTCTCATGGCAATGGCAGGAGTGTAAAGAACAAAGGGAAATGTGAAGGTCTCTTATCTTACACCCAGGCTCCTAATGGGCAGACTATCACTTTACCACATCCATTGGCCAAAGTGAGTCACGTGACCAAACCAGAAGTCAAGGGCGAGAAGTTTAATTATGAATCCCATCTCCACGTGCTATGAATTCCTGGGCTTTCAATTTCTTGAAGCTGAATTGTTTTATTCTCACCTCCCCAGACTGCAGAAAACACATTTTCTCCAGGACTCCTTGAGCCACTGGGAAGAATGATTGTAGTTGACAAGGACTAGATGGAACTCAAGGCTCCAGCCTCTGTGCAGTGGAAGGGCACCATCTGGCCACTGAGGCCACTTCCTTTCCCTTGTCCCTATCTAGGGCCTCTGTTCTGCTCCAATCTCCCTGTCATTCTTCCCAGGCCTTCCAGGCATCAGCCTCTTAATGGTTTCTGGCTTTGTTCCCTCTCTTCACTTCTGTTATGTGAGGGTTTCCATCCTTATTTGGTGCAGGAGGACTGAATTGAGTCAACTCAGCCTGTCACGTACCCACTCTCAGCACCTGGGTACCCTTGAGTGCTCAGCATGAGTGGGGTCCCCTGGTGTCTCCCTCCACAGCACATTCTGAAGGCATAGGAGCTGGACTGACATTCCGGACACCTAAACCTTTGTTACACTTCTGCCATGACAGCTTCATGGGCCCAGGCAAATCATGGCAGCTCTCTATGCCTCCTTTTTTTATTCCTCACACAATGGAATGACATTAACCTCAGTGCTTACCTAAGGGAGGAGAAATGATTCCCCTGCCTTCTCCCCATTTCTGCATTTGCCAGAGCATCAGATTTTTGTGTCTGGCCAAGAATATGGCGAAGCAAGAACAGGGAAGCTTTGGGCACAAATAGTGCGTTTAGAGGTTTCACTTAATGAAAGAAAGTCAGAGGGCAGAGAGGGGTGGTTGAGAGTGATCTTGGACCAATGGTGAGGAACTAATGAAGTGCATTGTGCACAGGTTAGGGTATGTAGCGGCCTGGGTCCCATCAAGGGATAGAAACCACACAGTGGTTCTAATGGGGAAGTGTAGTATAAAGGATTGCAACTATGATAAAAGAGTCACTGTAAGACATAAAGCAACTCTGCCTGGTGCCCTAGTGCAGAGGGAGGTACCCAAGGAAGCACAGATTTGAAAGGGATTCAGATGTCATAAAATGTAGTTCAGCCACCACATAAGAGACTTTTGTGGATTTGGCCAGGCTGGAGCTAGTCAGCAGCTTTTGCACAAGCACTAGGCCGGCCATTGGAGTGCAGGTGAGTGAGCCGCTGGAGTGCAGGGGAGGGAGCTGGCCATGAGCCGCTGGTGCAGGGATGCATGGCGGGAGTCTGGCTGCCTTTGTAGGGCAGGAAGCCACCAGAATGCTTGAGTCCCACAGGATCTGGCAGAAGGCATGACAGCTCTGTGTGGACCCTCTAGAATACAGGTCACTGTGTGCAGGTTGCACAAGGGGCAGAAGAGGGGGTCTGGGCAACTTTTCAGGAACTTTCAGATCACATGGGCCCTGCTGCGTTTTGGTTTCCATGTCGAGATGTTGCAAGCCAAGGCTGCAAGGTGGCTGAGGGACCACGCCTCGGTCTGTGGTTGGGGCTTGAACATGATCAAGGCCCAGCCAGACAGCTCCTGCCCCCTGCAGTCTCTCCATCCTCTACCTAGATTGCTGCACAATGTTCACTTCCAGAAGGTATATTGAACAGTGTTTCCCGGTTTATCACAGTGCACATATTGAAAGGTGCACTAGGAGCTGGGAGGCAATAGACTGAAAACTGACACAGGAGCCGCTGGCTCATAGCAACGAAGAGAAGCTTAAAAGGAGTGGGAAGGAACTAACTGTAATTTTACATCAATGATCTGCATTTTTTGTTTCGGTGGTTTGTGGCAACCACAATGACTATTCTTTCTATCCTCCTAGTTCAGACATAGCCTGAGACTTTTTTTTTTTTGAGATGAAGTCTCACTCTGTCACTCAGGCTGGAGTGCAGTGGCGTGGCCTTTGCTCATTGCAATCTCCACCTCCTGGGTTCAAGTGATTCTCCTGCCTCAGCTTCCAGAGTAGCTGGGGCTACAGGCACCCACCACCATGCCTGGCATATTTTCGTATTATTCGTAGAGATAGTGTTTCACCATGTTGGTCAGACTGCTCTTGAACTTCTGACCTCAGGTGATCTGCCCGCCTCTGCCTCCCAAAATGATGATATTACAGATGTGAGCCACTGTGCCCGGCCACCTGAGACATTTTTGGCAACAGCTGTGACAGAAGAAATGTGTATCCCTTCCGGGCAGGGGATTTAACAAGTGGCTCATGGCTGATTGTGTTTTCTTTTCTCTGTTTCTGGATCTGTGGGAGCATCTTCTGGGATAAGGGTCTATCTGTTTGAGTCTCTGAATGACTACGACCACCAGAGCCCCCTTGTTGACCGTGATGGATGTGAAATCAATTGAGAAGTCAAGGCCGGGCACAGTGGCTCACGCTTGTAATCCCAGGACTTTTGGAGGCTGAGGTGGGCGGATCATGAGGTCAGGAGATCAAGACCACCCTGACTAACACGGTGAAACCCGTCTCTACTAAAAATACAAAAAAATAGCCAGGTGTGGTGGCAGGCGCTTGTAGTCCCAGCTATTTGGGAGGCTGAGGCAGGAGAATCGCTTGAACCCAGGAGGTGGAGGCTGCAGTGAGCTGAGATTGCACCACTGCACTCCAGCCTTGGTGACAGAGCAAGACTCCATCCACCGCACACACACACACACACACCAACCTCCCCCCGCAAAAAAAGAAAAAAAAGAAAAAAGAAGTCAACTTTGCTGTTGAAGCCACTGAGGTTTGGGGGCTTGTTTGTTACACAGCATAACCTGTCCTGACCAATGCGTGACTCATTTCATCCTTGGCACAGCCCCTGAGAGAAGGGGCTTTATCTTCATTTCACAAATGAAGAGTCAAGTCTCAGAGAGGTTAGCAGCATGAATAAGTTCACACAGCGAGGGGTGGAGCTTGGATTTGAATGCAGGTCTGTTTAACCTCAAAGACTGAAGTGGGGATGAAAATAAGTTGTCATTGTTGTTTGCCTGTCACCCAGGTGATGTAACTCTTGTCTAGGCTTTGCCTAAGGAGGCTTTGTGACATATCTCTTCACTGATCACCCAGGTGATGGGACTCTTGTCTAGGCTCTTCTATCCTTGGATTGTAGCCTTGCAGGATCTTGAACTCATATCCTTTCAGGGATCATAGAAGTGAGCACATCAAAGCTGCCATAATAAACTTGTGGAAAAGTAGGCAATATTGCCAAATGCAAAATATCTGGGCTATATTTTGGTCTGAGATAACCATTTGAGATTCCTGGAAAATAGGGAATATGGAGGCCAACTCCCATAGGGATGTTGTATAAGACAGCAAGCCCTGAGTCAATGATCTCAACCCTGTGGATCAGCACTCTCCATGCAATGGGACATCTTAACCCATTTTGTGCTGCTATAAGAGAATACCATAGACTAGGGAATCTTAAAGAAAAGAAATTTATTTCTTAGAGTTCTGGAGGCTAGGAAGTCCAAGGATGAGGGGTCTGCATCTGGTGAGGGCCTTCTTGCTGTGTCATCTCATGGCTGAAGGCAGAAGAGCAAGAGTTTGAGAAACAGACAGAGCAAAAGAAGCAAAAGGGGCTGAACTTGCTTTTAATACAAGCCCACTCCCAAGATAACTAACCCACCCCCAAGATAACTAAGCTACTCCTGAGATAATGACATTAATCCATGCATGGGGCAGAATCTCATAACCTAATCACTCTTATTAGGCCCCACCTCTCCACACTGTCACATAGAGGATTAAGTTTCCAACACCTGTGCTCTGGGGGACACGTGAAGACCATAGTATGGGGGACTGATGAGTATATGGGAGGGACAAGTCATGAATATTTTGGCTGAGAGTTGTGTTTGAGAGCTGAAGCCATGCTCCATCATGGCAGGGCACACATAGACCTTTGAGTGCTCTGAGGAATGAACACTGAACAGTGTAACTCATGGCAGAAGGTGGAATATTTAAAAGGCAGAACTACCTGGGTCAAGTGAAAGAGTGCACAAGCAGCCTGTAGCCTGTGACTGGCTCCTCTTCCCTTCCCGTCCCCACCTTTCACCTTCCTCTCTTTCTTTCCCTCCCTCTCTCTCTCCCTTCCTTCCCTCCCTCCCTCTCCCTTCCCTCCCACTCTCCTTCCTTCCTTCCTTTTATCTCCCCCTTCCTCTTACTCTCCCTCCCTGCTTCCTTGTTTCTTTCCTTCTCTTTCCCTCTTTCTCTCTCTCATTCCTTCCTTCCTCTCTTCTTTCTCTCTCTTTTCCTTCTTTCCATCTTTCTCTCCCTCCATCCTTCCTTCTCTCATTCTTTCCTTCCTTCTCCTTCCTTCTTCATCCCCTTCCTTCCTTCCCTCCTTCCTTCCCTTTCCTCCTCCCTCCTTCCTGCCTTCCTTTCTTCTCCCTTTCTTTGACTGATGTGTTCTGAGCCCAAGAACCCTGTGAGGTATTAAGTGGTACCAAAATTGACTCAAGAATCAAGAAGAAATAGAAAACCTAAGAAGTACTATAACATGAAGAACATAAAATCTCTAGTAAAATAAAATCTTTCACAAAGGAAGGACTAGGCCCAGATGGTTGTATGAGCAAATTTTACAGACTTTCAAAGAATGGATCATTCTAATTATGTCCCAAACAACTGTAGCTAGGAATATTAATGCTTGATTTCTCAAAAGCCTCATTTCCTAAGATCTGTAGGTTCAAAGGTAGACTGGCAGGTGTTGGAAATCCTCAAATGTTGTGCAGTTCCTTGGAGTTTTAGCATTAAAAAAGAAAGGTCTTACCTGCATTAACTTTGAATTTTGTAACAGTTACCAGTCAATAGAGATACTCTATGCATTTATATACACTCTGATTTTACAGGAATGGAGGCATATCAGACACATAGCTCTGCACCCAGGTTTTTTACTTTGTAACATATCTTGGACATCATTTTTGAGCATCATTTTAAAATTTACTTTTTTAAATACCTGCATAGTATTCTATCATATGAATAACCATAATTTCAATAAACAGTAAGGTGATAATCATTAATGTGATTGATAAACATTAAGGTGATTTCTAGACTTTTGTTAATTAAAAATGTGGCATAATACTTTCTCCCATTCATACATAATTCCAGGCATCATGAGTATGTATGTAGGGTAAATTTCTGGAAATGAAATTGCTGAATCAGAGAGTATTTCCATTTATAATTTTGGTATATATTGTTTAATCACAATTGATACAGTTTGTATGAATTTATAATCCCAGTAACAAGATGTGAGTACCGCTTCAAACTCCACAACTTCACTGGCAGTGCTTGAAGTCATGCTGCATATTGCCAGGCTCCCTTCAAGTAAAGTTCTATTAACTCTACAGAAATTTTATAAATGGCAGATGTTACATTTCCAGATAGCTTTGTGGTAAGCAAAAAAGAATTGATTAGCAATTTTTATATCACATTGAGACAAAATATTATTTGTGATAAATATCATTATTTTTACATATTTAAAACATCTCATGTATTAAGAAATCATACTTTAGATGGGGCCAAGCTGGCCAATTAGAAGCAGCTGTGGCCTGTGGCTCTCACAGAGAGCAATGAAAACTGCGAGTGAATTCTGCACCTTCAATTGAGATATTCAGGTTCTTGCATTGGGACTGACTAGGCAGAGAGCTCGACCCAGAGAAAGTCAGGAAAAGCAAGTGGGGCAATAGCCCACCCAGGTGTGGCACAGAGCTATCCGAGCCCCCACTCGCAGGCAAAGGAGTCCATGAGTGATTGTGTGACTCTGCCCGGGAAGCCATCCTTCTCCCATGGATCTTTGCAACCTGCAGATCAGGAGGTCCCCTCATGAGCTCAGCCACCATGACCTTGGGTCTGAAGCACAGAGCTGTGTGGATTCTTGGTGGAGTGCTCACTGGCTCACTGGGAGCATGGAAACCAGGGAGTTTTGCATACTCTGCCCCATGAATTCCAGCAAAGTGGGAGATACATCTGTGCATTCCCCTAGGAAGGGGGCTGGATCCGGGGAGCCAAGTGACATCATTCTGACACCCCACTCCCACGACACTTCACAAGACCCATTGGCTTGGAATTCCAGCTGGCCAGCGGCAGCAGGCTGGAGACAGCCAGAGGTGGACCGAGTTCCCGGGGGAGGGGCAGCTGCTCTATCTGTGGTTTGAGTTGGTCGCTCTAGCCTGCTGGCACCAGGGACCAGGAGGAGTCCCCTATAACACAGCATAGCTGTTGTAACTGATCATGGCCAGGCTGCTTCTTTAAGTGAGACCAAAATCCATCCCTCCCCTCACTGGACAGAGCCTCCCGATTGGAATTCTAGCAACTCCAGCCAGAGTTCTATGGACAGAACTCTGATTTCTCCCTGGGATTAAGTCCCCAGGGAGAGGGGTAGCTGCTGTCTCCCCAGTTCAGCCGACTGAGCCTTTCCAGCCTGCTGGCTCTGGAGACTCCTGGGGGTCAGCACAGCACACCTGCTCTGCCAAAGGGCAGTCAGACTGCTTCTTTAAGCAGTCCCTGATCCTGTTCCTCCTGACTGGGTGAGACCTCCCAACAGGGGTCTCAAGACACCTCCTATGGGAGCCTTCCAGCTGGCATCAAGTCAGTACCCCCTTGGACTGGTGCTCCCAGAGGAAGGATCAGGTTGCCATCTTTGCTGTTTTGCAGACTTCACTGGTGATACCTCCAGATGCAGGAGAGACTGAGGTGACTAGGGTCAAGAGTGGACCCCCAAAAACCACAGCAGCCCTAGTCCTAGGGAAGAGTGGTCTGACTGTTAAAATCAAACAGAAAGCAACAACAACATCAACAAAAAAGACCCCACAAAAACTCCGTTCAAAGGTCAGCAATGTCAAAGATCAAAGGTAGATAAGCCCACAAAGATGAGAAAGCATCAACACAGAAATGTTGAAAACTCAAAAAAGGCAGAATGCCTCTTCTCCTTTAAATGACAACAACACCTCCCCAGCAAGGGCACAGAACTGACCTGAGGCTGAGATGGCTGAATTGGCAAAAGTAGGCTTTAGGAGGTGGATAATAACAAACTTCTCTGAGCTAAAGGAGCACTTTCTAACTTAATGCAAGAAGCTAAAAATCATAAAAGAACACCGTAGCTTATAACCAGAATACTCACTTTAGAGAGGAATATAACTGACCTGATGGAGCTGAAAAACACAACATGAGAACTTCACAATGCAACCAAAAGTATCACTCGCAGAGTAGGCCAAGTGGAGGAAAGAATCTCAGAGCTTCAAAACTATCAGTCTGATATAAGACAGGAAGAGAAGAATAGAGAAAGAAGAACAAAAAAGAATGAACAACAAAACCTTCAAGAAATATGGGATTATGTAAAAACACTAAACTTAAGACTGATAAGGGTACCTTGACCCACCATAATCAAGATGGCTTCACCCCTGGGATACAAGGTTGGTTCAACACAGGCAAATCTATACATGTAATTCATCACATAAACAGAACTAAACACAAAACAACATGATTATCTCAATAGATGTAGAAAAGGCCTTCAATAAAATTCAACAGCCCTTCATGTTAAAAACTCTCAATAAACTAGCTATTGAAAGATCACACCTCAAAATAATAAGAGCCATATATGACAAACCCACAGCCAATATCATACTGAACGAGAAAAAGCTGGAAGCATTCCCCTTGAAAACGCACAAAACAAGGATGGCCTCTCTCACCACTCCTATTCAACATAGTATTGGAATTTCTGGCCAGGGCAATCAGGCAGGAGAAAGAAATAAAGGTATTTAAATAGAAGAGAGGAAGTCATACTATCTTTGTTTGCAGATGACATGATCCTGTATCTAGAAAACCCCATCATCTCAGCCCAAAAGCTTCTGAAGCTGATAAACCACACCAACAGAATCTCAGGATATAAAATCAGTGTGCAAAAATTGCTAGTATTACTATACACCAACAACAGGCAAATAGAGAGCCAAATCGTGAATGAACTTCATGCACAATTGCTACAAAGTAAATGAAATACATAGGAATACAGCTAACAAGCAAAGTGAAGAACTTCTTCAGGGAGGACTACAAACCACTGCTCAGAGAAATCAGATAGGACACAAACAAATGGAGAAGCATTCCATGCTCATGGATAGGGAAGAATTAATTCCTGAAAATGGCCATACTGCCCAATGTAATTTATAAAAGAATTCAATGTTATTCCCATTAAACTACCAATGACATTCTTCACAGAATTAGAAGAAACTATTTTAAAATTCTCATGAACCAAAAAAGAGCCCAAATAGCCAAGATAATTATAAACAAAAAGAACAAAGCTGGAGGCATCACACTACCCAACTTCAAATTACACTATAAGGCTAAAGTAACCAAAACAGCAGGGTACTCGTGGAAAAACAGACACATAGACCAATGAAACAGAATAGAGAACTCCGAAATAAGACCGTACACGTACAATCATCTGATCTTTGACAAACCTGACAAGCACAAGCAATGGGGAAAGGATTACTTATTTAATAAATCATGTTGGGAAAACTGGCTAGCGATATGCAGAAACTGAAACTGGACATCTTCCTTATACTTTATACAAAAAATAACCAAGATGGAACAAAGAATTAAACATAAGACGTAAAACCATAAAAACCCTAGAAGAAAACATAGGCAATACCATTCAGGACATATGCATGGGCAAAGACTTTATGACTAAAACACCAAAAGCAATGGCAACAAAAGCCCAAATTGACAAATGGGATCTAATTAAACTAAGGAGCTTCTGCACAGCAAAATCAACTATCATCAGAGTGAACAGACAACCTACAGATTGGGAGAAAATTTTTGCAGTCTATCTGTCTGACAAAGGGCTATTGTCCAGAATCCACAAAGAACTTAAAAAATTTTACAAGAAATAAACAACCCCATCAAAAAGTGAGCAAAGGAAATGCACAGACACTTCTCAAGAGAAGACATTTATGCGGCCAACAAACATATGAAAGAAAGCTCATCATCACTGGTCATTAGATGACTGAAAATCAAAACCACAATGAGATACCATCTCACGCCATTTAGAATGGCGATTATTAAAAAGTCAGGAAACAACAGATGCTGACGAGGCTGTGGATAAATAGGAATGCCTTAACACTGTTTGTAGGAGTGTAAATTAGTTCAGTCATTGCGGAAGACAGTGTGACAATTCCTCAAGGATCTAGAACCAGAAATACCATGTGACCCAGCAATCCCATTATGGGGTATATACCCAAAGAATTATAAATTACTATACTATAAGGACACATGCACTGCATGTTTATTTCAGCACTGTTCACAATAGCAAAGACTTGGAACCAACCCAAATGCCCATTAATGATAAAATGGATAAAGAAAATGTGGTATATATACACCATAGAATACTATGCATTTATGTCCTTTCCAGGGACATGGATGAAGCTGGAAACCATCATTCTCAGCAAACTAACACAAGAAAAGAAAACCAGGCCAGGAGTAGTGGCTCACACCTGTAGTCTCAGAACTTTGGGAGGCTGAGGTGGGGAGTTTGAGATCAACCTGAGCAACATGGAGAAACCCCGTCTCTACTAAAAATACAATTAGCCAGGCATATTGGCACATACCTGTAATCCTAGCTACTTTGGGGGCTGAGGCAGGAGAATCACTTGAACCCAGGAGGCAGAGGTTGTGGTGAGCCGAGATCATGCCATTGCACTCCAACCTTTGCAACAAGAGTGAAACTTTGTCTCAAAAAAAAAAGAAAGTAAAAGAAAAAAGAAAAGAAAACCAAACACTGCATGTTCTCACTCATAAGTGGGAGTTGAACAATGAGAACACATGGACACAAGGAGGGGAACATCACACACTGGGGCCTGTCATGGGATGGGAGGCTAGGGGAGGAATAGCGTTAGGAGAAATACCTATGTAGATGACGGGTTGATCGGTGCAGCAAACCACCATGGCACGTGTATAACTATGTAACAAACCTGCATGCTCTGCCTATGTATCACAGAACTTAAAGTACAACAAAGAAAACTTTACATAAATGCTTAAGGTCTAGAACAGCTAATATATTATAATGAAATGTCAACTATAATCCCAGCTCAAAGAGAACACCATAAAATTATGAAGAGCTCTCCACAAATCTCTAAATTTATGTCCTCATAAGATTACATTTCTATTTCTTCTTGAATAATTTCCTCATTTTAGCTATGATTTAGTGATAGTAAGATGGTAATTATGAGGAGAAAATTCTCCTAACACTCTATTGAGAAAATTCTGCCTCATTTCACCACACACCCGAGTCTTAAGCAGTCCCTTCTAATGTAGCTGAATAATAGATCCTCACCTGGCTGAGTCTATGAATTGAATCCACGTATGTGAAATAAGGCCCCCAAGGAGAGGTAATAAGCTGAGAATGCCATCAGCTCATCTTTCTTCAGGACTATATTTGTCGTTGTCACTTGTAGAAGCAGGACAGCCCTGGCATTGGGATTGGTAGAAACAGAGAGTATCAAAGGGAAAACTGAACTTCCCTAATTTTTGGAAAGCAGCAGATTGGAAACAGATGGGCTCCAGCGTTTTCGTGTGTGAGGTCATTGTCCCAGGTAGCCTTGCTCAGGACCACATTTCTTGTCAGCAAAACAGAAGTCAAACGATATTTCTACCTTCCAAGAGAATAGAACATAATGTCAGATTTTCTCATGGATTCCCACAAGTTCAAGAAACTTTCATGGCCTTACTTAAATGCTTAAGAATTTCAAAGAAAAAATTATTTGTCTTTCAAATACACAGGAATCTGTTTGGGAAAATTTTAACCAGGAAAAGTTGGAATTCTAAAGTAAAAAATGAGTGAGGCCATAGAAATTCTTTAGAGCTTTTAATTTAGATGTCAACTGGGAAAAAAAAAATCTCTGGTTTGCTTTTATACCATTAAAGACTTATTTTTTTATTACCAGTAATACAGGGCGACTTATTCAGGTTGAATCTTGAAGCTAAACTTCAACTTAATTTTAAGTTTTGGCTAATTTTTAAGCATTTCTCAGTCACCTACCATGATTTCATCTTAGAAATCAAAATCTCAATTTCATTTAGACCTTTGAAATATCAAAACAGAAGTTTAAATGCTTCAAAATAATATTCATGTAGAGACTTACATATGTGGACTAGGAATCTCCGTGTATTACAAATTTTATGAGAACATAACAAATGTTGATACACACACTTAATTCTGAAATAAAAACTTACAACAAATAAAACTGTAACAAATCAAGAAAATTTTGTAGGTTACACATTTTATGTCTAAAAATATAGGTATTAAACAGTCAAGGATGGATAAAAGAAGAAATTACAAGAGAAAATAGAAAATATCTAGAGACAGATTAAAAATATGAAATATCTGAAGTTAAGAGATACATCAAAAACAGTACCATAAGGGAAAAATTTATAGCTATAAATGATTATAAAAAATAAGATACCAAATCAACAATTTACTCCTAAGGAACTAAAAACAGAGAGAAAAAGAGGGACTATTAAAGAGGGACAACTAAAATCTAGCAAAATTTAAAAAATGATAAAGATAACAGTGGAAATAAGTGAAATAGACAATAGAAAAACAATATCAAAAATCAACAAAACCGAGTTTGTTCTCTGAAAAAGATCAAAACTGACAAAATTTTATCTAGATTGACTAAGAAAAAGAGGGAATACTCAAATTACTAAACTCAAAAATAAAATAAGTATATTACTAACAAATTTTTGGAGTAAAAAGGGATGTAGGAGAGTACCATAAGGAACTATACACTAAAAAATTGAATAGCCTAAATAAAATGAACAAATTCCTAGAAACAAAAAACCTACCAAGACTGAATCAGAAAAGTTGAATAAACCTGTTCAACAAGGAGATTCAGCAGGAAGATTGCATCAGTAATCAAAAACCCAGCAACAAAGAAAAGCCTGGACCAGACGGCTTCACTGTTGAATTCTACCCAATGTTTAAGCAGAATTAACACCACTTTTTCTCAAACTTTTTCAAGATGTTGAAAAGGAAGTAATGTTTTCTAACTTATTCTAGGAAGCCAGTATTACCCTGACACCAAGTCAGACAAAGGCACCATAAGAAAACTACCAACAAACAATCCCTTATAAATGTTGAGGCAAAAATCCTGAACAAAATACCAGCAACTCAACCTTAGCAGTATATAAAAGGATTATACACTATGAATGAGTATAATTGACTCCTGAAATAAAAGTATGTTTCAACACATGAAAATCATCGTAATATCACATTAACATAAGAAAAAAACCCTCATGTGATCATCTTAATCAAAGAAGAAAAAGCATTTGTCAAAATTTAACCCACATTCATGATAAAATATACTTAACAAACTATAAAAAGAAAGAAAACACCTTAACATAATGTTATACAAAAAACCAATAAAACAAAAAAGAAAACACAGCTAACATGTTGAAAGACTGAAAGCTTTTACCCTAAGAGTGAAAACAAGGATGCCTGCTTTTACTACTTCTATTTAATACAGTACTGAAGGTTCTAGTTACTTAAAACAATAAGGTGAGTAAAATAATAAAAGATATTCCAATTTTTAAAAAAGTAAAATCATCTGTTTGCAGATGACATAAACTTATATATTAAAAATCTTTAAGTTTCTGTGAGATAAACTGTCAGATGCAATAAGCAAAATTCAGCAAAGCTGCAGGATACAAAATCGATACACAAAAATCAGTTGTATTTCTACAATAACAATAAACTATCTGAAAAAGAAATCAAGACAACAGTATCATGTATGATAGCATCAAAAGAATAAAATACTTAGAAACCCACTTAACCAAGGAAATGAAAAACCTGTACAGCAAAAAACTATAAACATGTCATGAAAGTATTAAAGATGACACAAATAAATGAAAAGACATCATGTGTTTATGGACTGGAAGACAAAATCTTGTCAAGGTGCCATTGTTATCTATAGTCATCTACAGATTCAATAAAATCATTATAAAAATTCCAACAGTTGCAAAAATAGAAAAACCTATTCTAAAATTCAGATGAAATCTCAAAAAAACCCAAGTAGCCAAATCAATCTTAAAAACTAACAAAGTTAGAGGACTAACACCTCCTGGTTTCAAACTTACTGCAATGCTTCAGTACCCAAAATAATGCTGTACCAGCATAGAGACAGCCAGAAAGACCAATGCAATAGAAATAAAGAACCAAAAAATACGGTCATGGTTTTTAACAAGGGAGTCAACACTATTCAATGGGGAAAGGACAGTATTTTTTTAAATGGTGTTAAAAATGGATATTTACATATATCTATATCTACGTCTATATCTATCTATCTATCTATCTATATATCCCAAATTAGCTTTTTGTCTGTCATGTATGTTGCAGAACTATTTCCGTAGTCTGTTGACTTTTGACTTTGAGGCATTTTTCTCTCATACAAAGTTTTAATTTTTATGGAGTCAAATACATCAGTCTTCTGTTCAGTGACTTCTTCATGGGTATGGTGCTTTAGTTTAGGATGATAAAGAAGTTGCAGATATGCATAAATTAGATAAATTTGATGGTTGGACAACACTGAATATACCGGATGACACGGAACTGTACATTTAAACATGGTTAAAATGGTAAGTTTTATGTTATATATTTTACCACCAAAAAAGGGCCAGGCTTAGATGTTTATATGATAGAGTTTGGAGTACCTCTAACATTTATTCCCCTCCAGGGGAATAATTTATAAACAACCCCACAAGAAAAGTAGATACTGACTTCACAAGTCTCCTTACAAGTCCCACAGCAGGGGCAGTCTGGGAAAGCAGAGGTGGAAAAAGTCACATAAACTTGAGGTCAATGTGAGACCTCCCATCCCCCACTCTGGAATCGGATGGAGGAAGGCATGCATGCAGGCTGAGCTGGAGAGATGAGCTGGGCTGGCAGAACAGTCCTCCCATGAGCCTAGACCTTAAGTGTTCCCACATGCTCTCAGGCATGTATCAAACCAAGAAAGCAGGCTAGGAGGGTAACACAGCTCCCTGTATACAGTGAACTATGAAATATCTGAGCTGCGCAAGTGATGCACAAGGAGATGGAAGCAGTATGACCTTTACACAGTGGCCTGGCTCAAATAATTTCGGGCTCCCATTAACCAGGCAAACCCCTCTTTCTCTCTGAGGTAGGTAAACTTTAGGGGGTAAAGTGGGAGTTGAGGATAATGGGAAAGAAAGCCTGGTAGTATTTCTTCTAACTCTGTTATAAATAAAAAGTAAAACATAAATGCCCTTTCTCAGGGTCCAAATGTTGAGTGAAAAATATGTTTGTCATCTCAGTCACGTGATGTGGACTTTAGCAGAGCAGGACACACATGGTCACTTATCCTTTCCCTCTGCAGGTTGTGTGCTTTTTCAGTTTGTAATATACCTGATCCACTTGTCTCATCATACTAGCTGCAAACAAGGCCACTGAATATCACACCAGCTGACCAGCCTGTCTGTGAAGGGCAGAAACTGGGGCAGCCAAACAGCAGGCAGATGCCAGCTAGGAAGTACCAATGCCGACTCCATAGAGCATTCCACACTTAAAGATAAGATCAGCAAGTGTCAGGCTGCCTCACTAGTTATCCCTCCAAATAAAAAAATAAAAGTTACCCCTCCAGGGAACGTGTGTTTGTGTACACACAAAAGTACACGCACACAGCTACATGCAAAGGGGAAAGGCTGGGAAGGAAACAAATCTACCTCTGAACACCAGTTACTTGTGCGGAAGGGGCAGGTGAAGACAACTGTCAGAATTAGTCACCTTTTCGACTGATGAGCTTGCATCAGTTTTGACAATTTTCATAAAAAGGCAATTTTCACTCCTTGGGTGATCACCCAGGTCCTGCAAAACTGAGCCACCAACAACCACCTGCACCACTTCCCATGAGGCCAGATAATGGCTTCCCTCAAAGCTCAGCCCTCCCTCCCACCTGCCAGTCCTGTCCCATGCAGGGGGCTGCCGGCCTTCTGGGGTACAGGGGTCCAGGCCAAACCCAACCCACAGATGGTTGGTGAAACCAGCACGTATCCAAGGGCCTTTCCCCCACCTGGGCTGTGTGCCCGCCGCATAGATAGGCCTGTGCTTGCTCCCCTAGGACAGAGACCCTTTTCTTCAGTTGGAATGGGGGGGGGAGATTTGATGGTGTCTTGTACAGGTTGGATGTTAATCTGCTGTGGTGCTCTCGGAAAAGCTTGCCTGAGTTCGGCGCTTCCTCAGCACGTGGTGTGTGCTGCTCTTTCAAGCTGCAGAAGTCCCAGAAGGTAAGTGCTACTGCAACTCTCATTTACTGGTGAGCAGAGGTCAGGTGATCTGCAGCCGGCCAAGCAGCTGCTAAGTGGCCAACAGGCTGGATCTGCATCTCACTTGCAGAGTCCCTGCCTGGCTGCTGGGTCTGCCCTGAGACTCCTTCCTCCTCCTCTTCCCTCCACAGCTCTCCTGGCTTCTATCCACAGCCGTGCCCCAGGTGGGGAACACCTATGGATGCATCAGGGTGCAACTACTCAGACATCAGTTGCAGAAGGGCCCAGGCTCCATGCTGTTTCCATATCCAAGCAAAAGCTCGTCTAGAGCTTCAGCAAATCCAAGCCTCCCTGAATTACCTGCAAGAATAAACTGAGCCCTACAAACCCCACTACACTGGTTAGCTGCCAGTCCCAGCCCCTGCTCCCTCCTGGGCCCCTGTCTGTACAGTTCTGAGGTCCTACAAGAATGCTGAGGTCCTAAGCCGACTCTCACCCAAAGAGGTAACCAACCAGGGGCCTCCAGGGATAGAGAACATACCCAGACAGGTTCTGCTGCCTGTAGGCTTGATGTCCTTCCCCTAGAGCACGCCATGCTTGCCAGGCTGCAAAGGGGGCTCTAGAAACTTGGGAAACGTGGGCCTGTAGCTGGCATATGGGAAAGAGGCCTGGAAAAGCACCACTCCTGTCCATGAAGCCCCCAGATGGAAATAGGAAGTTGGGAAATACATGGGCACCAAGCCTGACCACCCTCAGACCCAGGTGGGAGCTGCAGCAGTGCTTGCCCCCTCTGCCACTCTGGCTCTACCACTATAGGAGGGAGCAACATCTAGCCCCATGCATGAGTAGAGACAGTAGGTGTGGGCAGGTTCCAGCTGTTGCTGCAGCTGAACCTCCTAACCAGGTCCATGCAAGGCCATCTCAGATGGGTATGCACCTGGATTGAGCAAGGACACCCCTCGGAGAGGGAGAGCCACTGAGGGGGGCTGTCACAGACACCCCTTTTCCTGCCCCAAAACAGGTTGGGGGAGTATGGGGGACCTCTCCCACCTTCCAGCCTCTTCCAGGAGCCAGTTCTTTCCAGATGAGGCACTCTCCTGCCTGTTCCCATTTGGCTGCAATAGACCATTGCCAACATTCAGAGAACAAAAAGGGGCCTCACCTGTTTTCCCCAACACGTCGGAGGCAGATGGATATGCCCAGGGGACCTGGGGTAGAACCTGTACATCTGCCCACCGCCAGGCTATGCTGGCTTCGTCTTATCTGTGTGATGTGGGTGGGGTGGGAATTACCAAGAGGTCATCACACAGGCCATGGACAAGTTCTACAAGAGTCAGGGAGAAGAGCGCTGTCCTGGCATGCTGCCCAGCACCCAGCTCACACACACACCTCTCATTTGAATCTTCCCCAAAGCAGGCTTTGAAGTCCAGGCTCCCCGAGAAGCCTGGGGAGGAGACTCTGCCAGGCTTAAGGGTGTATCCCCAAAGGTGCCACCCTCACCAGGCTCATCCTGACAATCTTGGGTGATTTTTGCCCTGAAGTTTTGGAGTGGAGGACAGGGAGACAACAGACAGTATGCATTAGCCACCTTTCCAGAGAGCATCAGCCCTACAGACTGGGGCAGGTCAGACTTCCACTCATGCGTTTTTCTCACTGGTTGCCACTTGGGGGAAGCAGCATTTGTGAACACCTGCCTGTCTCCCCAGGTTCTGTTCATAAACCCCATCTGTGCCTTTGGAGAAACTGCCCCGAGCACACAGGCCCAGCAACTGCCATCTACGGCCCCCAGGACCTAGTCTCCTTCTACATAGGGTTCAGTGCATGTGATCATACACTGGGCTTGATTCCTGCCCAGTAGTCCCTGCCAGACATCCCATGCCCACCTCATTAAGAGAATGAGGCCACACGAACACACCCAGGCTGTCGTGGTGATGGAGTGGCTGGGGTCCTACTTGCCCACCCCTCATTGCTGGTTCAGAGCCAGCTGTCTGACCACATTCCTACCCTGAGATGGGACTTTGGGGACATTGTCCACGAGGGTCACTGACCCCTTTTAAAATTCCAGAAACAGAGGGCCAGCTGGTCCCCTGGAAGTTTGGCACATAGGACAAGCCAAGGCTTGCCTTCAGGAACAGGTTTTCCACCACGTCGCTGCCCAAGGCCCAAGGCATCCCCAAGTTCATGTGACGCCTGCCTGCCACGTCCACAGCCCATGCCGACCCCTCCTGGAGCCACTGGAATGCTTGTTCCTAGGCATGTGATAAGCCCAGACAGCTTCAGCCTGCAGGACAACTATGTGCATCTGGCAGCAGTAGCCAGAGGGCCCATGGAAAGAAGTTGGAGGTGAAACCAGATGCTATGATAATACTTTGTTAGGCAAAACCACACGCATAAAAGTGCTTTAAAATGCAGCAGGAGGAGAGGTGAAGACACAAATGAACAACTGCATAGTGACACATGGCTGTCAGAACACAGTAAAGAATCCACACAGTTTCACAACTTTACCTAGAAAAGGAAAGTTCTAGGCCACCTCCTCCTCAACATACTCCTCAAACTCCTCCTCCTTGGCCTTGGCATCCTGATATTGCTGATATTCAGACACCAGGTCGTTTATGTCGCTCTCAGCCTCGGGGAATTCAGTCTCATCCATGCCCTCGCCCATGTACCAGTGGAGGAGGGCCTTGTGCCTGAACATTGCTGTAAACTGCTCTGAGACACGCTTGAAGAGTTCCTGGATGGCCGTATTATTCCCAATGAAGGTGGCTGACATTTTTAGCCCCCAGGGTGGGATGTCACAGACGGCTGTTTTTACGTTGTTGGGGAGCCAGTCAGCAAAGTAGCTGCTGTTCTTATTTTGAATGTTCAACATTTGTTCATCCACCTCCCTCATGGGCATGCAACTCATGAAAATGGCACCCGCCATTAGGTAGCGGCCATGACAGGGGTCGCAGGCAACCATCATGTTCTTAGCATCAAACATCTGCTGAGTAAGCTCAGCCACGGTCAAGACCCAGTACTGCTGGCTGCCCCGGCTGGTCAGTGGGGCAAAGCCGGGCATGAAGAAATGCAGCCGGGGAAACAGGACCATGTTCATGGCCAGCTTCCACAGGTCAGCATCCAGCTGGCCTGGGAAGCACAGGCACGTGGTGACCCCACTGATGGTAACAGACACCAGGTGGTTCAGGTCACCATAGGTGGATGCAGGCAGTTCTAGGGTCCTGGAACATATGTCATATAGCGCTTCATTACCTATGCAAAAGGTCTCATCCGCATTTTCTATGAGCCGGTGGACTGAGAGGATGGCATTATAGGGCTCTACCACGGTGTCTGACACCTTGGGCGAGGGCAGAATACTAAATGTGTTTATCATTCTGTCTGGATACTCCTCCCAGATCTTATTAATGAGAAGGGTACCCATCCCAGACTCAATCCCCCCACCCAGGGAGTGGGTCAGCTGCAAACCCTGCAGGCAGTCACAGCTCTCAGCCTCCTTTCTGACAACTTCCTTCACTGACTCCATCAGCTCCACGCCTTCTGTATAGTATCCCTTGGCCCAGTTGTTTCCAGCCCCACTCAGACCTGTAAGACAGTACAGCCAGTCACTCGATGGCCAGGTATACGGTCATCAGTGGTCACCACCATAAAGCAAAAAGGGCCAAGTGTCACGGGTGAGGTGAAAGCACCATTCGCCCTGCAGGTGGAGCAAATGAAATCTCCTCCCCAAGAGTTGCAGGACAGCAGCTTCCCCTGTTAGGAATTAAGTCAGGAGTCAAACCTGAGACAGGACTCGCTGCAGGCGGCTCCTGCCCATTTTCAGGGAAGGTGTAGTCAAGGCCCCAGCCCAGCTCCCTGCAGGGAGTTTACATCAGTAGCTCCTCACCTTGAGGAGATACCTGGGCCTTCCTCCCAAAGCCCGACTAGAAGTGGCAGATTGAGCGACTCAACTCAGAGGATAGGAGGTGTTCAGGGGCCCGGGCTCCACAGTTCCCACAGCGATGACCTTGGGGTACTCCTAGATTTTGAGCTGCCCTGGCTAAGAAGCTGCACCCCAGTCCTCCACCGCAGCTCGCCGAAGATGAAGTTGTCTGGCCTGAAGATCTGCCCGAAGGGCCCCGAGCGCACATAGTCCATGGTGCCCATCTCCAGATCCACGAGCAAGTGCGGGGCACGTACGTGCCACCTGAGTGGGGCGGGAAGGCATGAGTGAGGGGAGGGCCGCGTTCCCAGGAGGGCGGTGGGGGAAGGACGGGGGTCTCGCCGCTGGCCTCGTTGTAGTACACATTGATGCGCTCCAGCTGCAGGTGGCTGTCCCCGTGGTAGGTGCCAGCGAAGTCTATGGCATGCTCATCAGAGATCACCTCCCAGAACTGCCTGAGACGGGAGGGGCCAGACAGGCTAAGGCTGAGTCACGGAGGCGCCCCTGCCCCTCTCCCAGCCCCACCCTCATCTGCACCCCCATCCCTAGGCCGCCGTGTCCCTGGGGTCCACCCTGGCCACCTCGCCAGCTGCCCAGTTCCACCGGGTAACCGGCAGGGATCCCAAGGGCCGCAATGCAGGGGTGCCACCCCGCCACTGCCAACACCTTCCCTGGCCACCCGGCAGGCCTGGGCTGGGCCCTTAGAGCCCCAGCTGCCAACCTTGGTGCCAATCTGGTTCCCGCACTGCCCGGTCTGCGTGAGCACAATCTCCCTCATGGCCAAGGCAAGATTAGGGCAGCAGGAGAAACACGAGGAGGAGCAGACGCGCAGCTAACCAGCCCGCCTTCCATCAATGCTGAAATAGCCCCGCATCCCCCTCCCTCAGCCTTGGATTGGGCTCCCAGAATAAGTAACAACTTTACTTCCACACAGGTGTACCCACCTGTGAATCCCTTGGCGGTGAACGTCTGTTGGAGAGCTCAGGTGTCCTTTCTGTGGTCCTTTCCACGTTGGGGAAAGCTGCTCAGCTGGAGAACTTCCTTCCACGTCTTTAATAAGACTAGATCCCTAGCTGAGCTGAAACTGAATTTTCCTCCCATGTGGCAGGGGAAGACTCTTGCTTCCATATTCCCAGAGTGCCTTTGCACCTGTCCTAGATTGATGACACTTTTTTTAATTGATGAGTCTTTTCATCTATTAGAGCTGTGGTTAGGAAAGGCCTTCCGTATGTTAACTCAACAGGACTTAATTATAAGTTTTACTTTGGAGCAGTTCAAACCTGCAGTAAGCTATGAGTGTTAGGGATAGTCAGGCCTCTGATTTAGCGAGAGTCTTCTTTAGAGTAGGATTAGCCCTTTCACCTTTCCAGAGGACTGCAGTCTCCACGCAGAGTGAAGGTAATATTGAATTCTTAAAGCTGAGGATAGGTGTTGGGATAGGCCTGCTGTGAAATATGGGCCATTGTCATTTTGCAGGCTTTTAGATTACCCAAACTGAGGAGATATTTCTTCTGGTAAACACTTTTCAGATGGGGTGGGGAATGCCTCGATCTAACCAGTGAAGGTATCAGTAAGCATTAGCAAATATTTGAATCTCCTGCAGAAAGACATCTGGTTAAATTAGAGTTGCCAGTTCTCACCTGGATAGGTTCCTCAATTTTGGACAGGTTTAACTGGAGGAGAAAATTGCTGGCCCTTTGGGTCATGTCAGGCACAGAGCTCACAGGGCTGAGTCACCTGTTTTAGTGTCTTGAAAAGATTTACCCCATAAACAAATGAGACATTAACAGAAACAAAGAATCCCTTCTAGGGTGAAAAGAATCATGAAAGTGCTGAATTATATTCCTATGATTAGTACTTGGCATTAGTAATTTATTACCATCATTCAGCCAGCCAGAGGGGCCCTCGACTGAAATGCAATCCCTGGCCCATTTTTGTTCTTCTTCAGAGTATTCTGGCCCAGTTCTATGTATGCTGACCAGCACGCCCATAAGCTTTGTTGGCCCTTTTAGTGCAGGGTCCTTGGCTCTGACATCTACAAGGGCATTTCCTTTTACAAGGTCAGTCTCTCTTTTGATGTCCTCTGCAATTAATTATAGTCACTTTTTGGTAGCAAAGCAGCATTCTAACAAGCTCAAAATCTGAATGATGTTGTATGGAAAAGCCTTGGGGGTCAGGAGTCCCTACACATTCCAAATTGCAGCATAAGCATGAAGCACTAAAAAATCATACTTGGAATCAGCATAAATGTTAACTTTTAAATCCTTTCCCAACTGCAGGGGCTGAGTAAGTTCAATTAACTCAGCTTTTTGAGCTGAGGTCGAGGCCAGCAAGGCTTGTGCCTTGATTCTCTTGTGCTGACTACTAACAGCATATCTAGCCGTCCTATTTTCCCGATGCATAAAACAACTTGCATCTGTTAACCACTCTTCCTTGGGATGGTCAAGGGGCTCATCTCTCCTAAGTCTGGCCTGCTAGAATCAATTTGTTTCATAACCTGTGACAGGCTTTGGCTTTGTCCCCAGTCAAATCTTATCTTGAATTGTAGCTCCCATAATTCCTATATATCATGGGAGGGACCCAGTGGGAGGTAATTGAATCAGGGGATGGGTCTTTCCCATGCTGGTCTTGTGACAGTGAATAAGCCTCATGAGATCTGATAGTTTATGTATTTATTTATTTTTGAGAGATAGTCTTGCTCCGTTGCTCAGGCTGGAGTGCATTATCATGATTTTGGCTCACTGCAACCTCTGATTCCTGGTTTCAAGCGATTCTCCTGTCTCAGCCTCCTGAGTAGCTGGGATCACAGGCATCTACCACCATGCCTGTCTAATTTTTGTACTTTTAGTATAGATGGGGTTTCCCCATGTTGGCCAGGCTGGCCTCGATCTCCTCACCTCAGTTCATCCACTGCCTTGGCCTCCCAAAGTGCTGGGATTACAGCGGATGGTTTTATAAAGGGGAGTTTCCCTACACAAGCTCTTTTGCCTGCTTCCACGTAAGAGATGTGACTTTGCTCCTCATTTGCCTTCTGCCATGAGTGTGAGGCCTCCCCAACGATGTGGAACTGTAAGTCAATTAAACCTCTTTTCTTTATAAATTACCCAGCCTCAGATATATCTTTATTAGCAGCGTGAGAACAGACTAATACAACCTGTATGCCAGAAAGGCTAGAAGCACCTGTGGACTCTGGCAGATAAGTAGCTGGGTTTATGGTTTGGCAGTCTTTGAGGGTTATGTCTGGAGTGTCTAGCAATAAGGTTTGATACTTTCATAAATGTTATCCTATTATTCACTGCTGCCCTTTAGCTTCTAGAATCACCTTCCCTTGGTGTGGGGTCAAAAACCTGTAGGTGCTGTTCTAAAGTTAGTTTATCAGCTTTGCCCACTAGAAAAGTGGTAGCGGCAATAGCTCTAAGACATCAAGGCCACCCTGAGGCCACCTGGTCTATCTGCTTAGAAAATTAGGCTACTGGCCTTGGAATGTCCCCCAGTTTTGGAACAAGATTACCCAAGGCCTTTGCCTTGCTTTTTGGCCACATAAAGAAAAACTGGTTCATCCAACTTGGGGACTCCCATGGCTGCAGCAGAGCCCAATTTCTCCTTGAGACTATTGAAGGTTTGCTTGCAGTTCTGATTACATTCTAGGAGCTCTAAATATTTCCCTTTAGCGTATCATATAAAGGCTTCCATACATGCCCAAATCTGGGCACCCATAAGCAGCAGTACCCAGCCATCTCCTAAAAAAACTCACAGTCATTTGTTGGACTGGGACCCCTGGATGACTAAAATAACTTTTTTATGTTCTAGGGAGGTTGATCACTTCCAGAGGTTAAGATAGATTCCAAATATTTAAGTCTTTCAGTTAAAATCTGAGCCCTGTGTGGTGATGCCCTATATCTGCAAGTTCCCAGGAAATTTACTAACTTAACAGCATTATTATGAATCTTCTTTAGTTGGGCTAGCAATGAGCAAGTCACCTACATAATGAATAATTGTGTCCCTTTCCAATTGTAGATTTCTTAAGTCCTTAGCTAGGGCATTTTCAAATAAGTGGGGGCTATCGCAGGACCCTTCAGAGATGACTGTCCAGGTTAGTTTTGAGGGTGAATGCATATCCGGATCAGGCCATTCAAAGGCAAACATATTATGAATCTGGATGCATTGAGATCCAGAAAAGTGCATCTTTTGGATTTAAGAATGTAAAGTAGCTTGCATCCCCTGGGACTTGATAAGTATTGGGGAAAATGAGGTGTATGGAGACAACTGCATTTCTTAACGCTCTAAGGGTTCTGACAAATCTGTACTTGCCATTAGGCTTTTTATCTGGTAACATGCGAGTATTGTAAGGAGACTCTCATGGCCTTCATAACTCATACGGCAAGAATTTGGCAATAAGGAGTTGAATTTCCCCTGATGCTTCTTGCCTTAAAATGTATTGCCTCTTCTGAGGCAGAGGAGCACTAGCCTGAAGTTGGATTTGAATGGGGGAGGTGTTTAGTGCATTTCCCAGAGCCTGTGTGGCTCAAACCTCAAGATTTACTTGAGACAACACCTCAGGGGGTAAATGTGACAGCTCATTCTTAACTTCTTTTTACCCCGAGGGTTCAGGAACAAAAGTAACACTTTGTATGCTTTATGATCTGTGAAGGTGACCATGACTTTGTCTCCTGAGTCAATAAACCTCTCCCCAGTAAGAGGTCAGGCAGCCAGACGGTACTAAAAAGGCAGACGAGAAACCTAGAGGCCCTGGAGGACAACTTAGAAGATATGAAAAGGAGGGTTTTCGGGCTTGGCCATCATGAGAAGACAGGAGCCCATTGTACTGAATCAGGACAGAGTAATCTGCTCCCATGCCTAATACGAAGTTAATAGTCCTACCTGCTACTTCAAGAGTCACCTGAGCCTCCTCCATCTCTCGATAGCTAATAGTCCAATGGAACCTGAGGCAGGAAGTATCAGGCTCTCCCACTTTTGAGTCTGCTGGGCTCTGATGATGGCTCACTTGGAAGCACAGTGCATTTCCTTCGGCAGTGGCCGACCTTCTTACAGAAGGCACATTGATTTATATCCAAGGCACAGTGGCCCAGAGGCACAGACTGGGATTTTCACCTTCTCACTTCCTCTGTGAGGGCCAGGGGCTAAGGGGCTGCCTCTGAAGTGGTGGAGAGCACAAGGCTGCATCTAGAAGCTGGGCCTCTTGGAAGATTTGTTTTATTTTATGTTTTCTCTGCCCTATTCCTGTGATGGAAAACTGCAAAATCCAAGTCTAAAATCTGATCCATGGGAGTCCGGAATCCTAAGTCTGCTTTTGGCAGCTTCCTATGGATATCAGAAGCAGACCGGGCTATAAAATATACCCTTAGAAATGCCTGTCCCTTCTTGGAGTCAGGGTCAGTGTTAGTGTATTTCCTCAAGGTCTAAATTATCCACCCTTGTAATAAGGCCAGGTTTTCATCTTTTCCCTGAGTAATTTTCCAGACTTTATAAAAATTAAAAAGCCTCATCACACTTTTTTTTTATTCCTTCAAGGAGTCAAATGATCATAATTTTTTCTCTCTATATCCCACTTTCTTCTTAATTCATTTGTCTTTTCTAGATTCTAGTTCTTTGCGTCCTAGTCAGGCACTGCTGTGCCTCCTACTTGATAGGTGTCATGCCCCTGGTTGCAGGCTGCCATCCTATTAGCATGTGCTCTAGCTACTCCCATAATGCGCTGCTTTTCTACCATGCAGCAGGTAAACATAAATATATGCAAATCCTGCCTGGTCAGATCATACATCAAGGTTAGCCTCTGAAATTTGTCTATGAATTTTCCTGGAACCACTGAAAACTGTTTTAGTTTTTCCTTGCATATGGCTAATTCAGGCATAGAAAAGGGTACATATACCTATATAGTGTGAGGAAAAGAAAGAGACCAGACTGTTAGTGTCTATATAGAAAGAAGTAGACATAAGACACTCCATTTTTTTCTGTACTAAGAAAATTTCTTCTGCCTTGAGATGCTGTTAATCTGCAACCCTAGCCCCAACCCTGTGCTCACAGAAACATGTGCTGTGTCAATTCAAGGTTTAATGGATTTAGGGATATGCAGGATGTGCTTCGTTAAACAAATGCTTGAAGGCAGCATGTTTGTTAAAAGTCATCACCACTCCCTACTCTCAAGTATCCAGGGACACAAAACACTGCGGAAGGCCACAGTGACCTCTGCCAAGGAAAGCCAGGTATTGTCCAAGGTTTCTCCCCATGTGATAGTCTGAGATACGGCCTCATGGGAAGGGAAAGACCTGACCGTCCCCAGCCTGACACCCATAAACGGTCTGTGCTGAGGAGGATTAGTAAAAGAGGAAGGCCTCTTTGCAGTTGAGATAAGACGAAACCATCTGTCTCCTGCTCATCCCTGGGCAATGGAATGTCTCAGTGTAAAACCCTATTGTATATTCCATCTACTGAGATAGGAGAAAACTGCCTTAGGGCTGGAGGTGAGACATGCCCGAGGCAGTACTGCTCTTTAAGGCACTGAGATGTTTCTGTATCTGCTCATCAAAAGCGCAGCACTTTTTTCTTTACCTTGTTTATGATGCAGAGACATTTGTTCACATGTTTTCCTGCTGACCCTCTCTCCACTATTACCCTATTGTCCTGCCGCATCCTCCTCTCCGAGAAACGCCCGATAATGATCAATAAATACTAAGGAAACTCAGAGACTGGTGCCGGCGCGGGTCCTCCATATGCTGAGTGCCAGTCCCCTGGGCCCACTTTTTCTCTATACTTTGTCTCTGTGTCTCTTTTCACAAGTCTCTCGTTCCACCTGATGAGAAACGCCCACAGGTGTGGAAAGGTAGGCCACCCCTTCAATATAGTGTCCCTATTATCATCTGTCATTTCCCAGATAGGGCAAACATTCAACTTTGCCAGCTGATAAGAGGCCCCACTGCATGTTGTTCTGGTGAAGCTCGGGTATTTCGAGAGTGGGGTATGTATGTAAGACAGGGCTCAAAGGGCAGGGATAAGATGACGACGAGACACTAGATAACCCTGGAAAACTAGAAGAAGTTAATAACATGTTGCACACCTCACCAGAACTGGAAGGATTCTGACTCTGTTCTTATGGGGTGCTTGGCCTGGCAGGGGGAGTTCAGACCCAGCTAAGAAAAGCCTAATATTAAAAGGCACTTGCATTAAAAGGGTAATCAATTATGTGCCATCCCTATTTTGTCTTTTCCTCCATCAAACATAAAGAAGCCCATTTTAATTTTTTATCCTGACCAAGCATCAAAAAAGCCTGTATATAATGTATTTCCTCCCACTTAGTTTCTCTTCTGTAAAACAAATTAAGTTGCAAAATAGGAGTCAGATCAAACAAGGGAAATGGGAAGGCTGTGACTTGTATATTGTAACGTATTAGTCCGTTTTCATATTGCTGTGAGAAAACTGACAAAAGCCTCTCAGGAAAAAAGTGACATGCTGGGTTTAGAAAGTAGGGTCGAGCTGCCCTATACCAGCTCATCAAAGATGACCTTATGGTTAAGAAATGAGAGAAAACTGTTAAGAAAAAGTCTCAGTTTATCCATCTTGGGGCTAATTGTTTGCAGAGGGTTGTCATAAAAGAGGCTGTCACTAAACAGGCATATCTGATCTTATCATGTAGAGCTCTTAAATACCACATTTCAACTTCTAGTCATAATGATGGTGAGGTTGCTGCTGATCGTTTCTGATAATTAAGGTACAAAAATACTGGGTTCCAAGACAATTCTTTTTTTCAGTGTCACTTGGACCAGTGGCAAATTAAACAAGCAATCAGCTAAAAGTCAGAGGATCGCTGAGGAAAGTAAAAGCTAAACTGTTTGGAGCCTTTTTCCTGGGGCAGCCTCCAGGCTACTACAAAATAGAGGCTGGTGAGCAGAAAGGTGACAAGATGTAGAGCACTCAGGTGAGGGACAGAGAGCACAAGGTGGAGAGTCCAAAAAGAGAAAGTGGCAAACACCTGGCTTAGCCAAATCCATTCCTCTCAATATTCCCCAGGGCCTCTAACCCAGTGGGCTTGGCCTCTAATCTGAGTATGATGCCTCTGGGCCTCTAACTTTTGGGGCTGAGTCTCTCACCCTAACATTACGCCCTGGGGCCTCTCACTTAAGTAATAGTGGATAATCATTCTTGCCCACCAGAATGGCCTCACGACTCTAAAAGACAGCCCACTTGCCGGGTGTCAGCTGATTGATTCTGTGTGGATTGTTTTCCTTGGAGCGGGGGTCTTGTTTTGGTGTCTGCTTATGTTGTTGCTGAAAGATGTTGCTGGAAAAGAGGGTCTGATACAGACCACAATATAGGGTTCTTAGGTCTTGTGCAGGAAAAAATTTGAGGTGAGTCAGGGAGCACAGTGAAAGAAGCAAGTTTATTAGAAATGACTCCATTACAGAGTTGGACATCCTCAGAAAACAAGAGCAGGAATGCATTGTCTTTTGTTAGTGCCTCTACTTATAAGTAACTATAAAGAGAAAGAGTTATAATTAAACTTGGAAGGTACAGATGTACTCACTAAAGTCAGGGCTATTGATTTTAACAATGACCATTAACCCATTGACCTAAGCTAGCTCATTAATATTATCCTTACAAAAAAATGCTGCACTCCTAGGACACTTATACATTTTTCAGGCTTGGTGGAAGGTGTCTTGTGACCACAAATATTCTGCAATTGTAATGTGTGGCCAGCTAAAAATTGTGGCTATTTTCAGACCATGAGCATTAACTTTCTAGATGACTTGGGAGTACCAAGCTACTTATATTAAGATAGAATTTTCTAGTCATATTTATTAAACCAGAAGCTTGGTAACCATGAGTTCCTCTAACACAGCAAGCCTACTCCTCGAGGAGAAAATGTATTTCTCAGGAATTTTGTGCATTTTGTTTGATGGCATTTGGTATGTTTATCAAAATGGCAGAAAAGAGTGAAATTAGTCCTCAAAGATTTCTCAAGATTGGATATAAAGTAAACAAAATGATTATAGTTAATATGCAAGTTGATACAGTTGATATTCAAAAGAAATTTTGTTTGAAACACAGTGAGACTTTTATTTTTTATTTATTTATTATTATTATTATTATTATTATTATTTTGAGACAGAGTCTCTGTTGCCCAGGCTGGAGTGCAGTGCACCGTCTTGGCTCACTGAAACCTGCATCTCCCGGGTTCAAGCAATTCTCCTTCCTCAGCCTCCCAAGTAGCTGGGATTACAGGCATGAATCACCACACCCAGCTAATATTTGTATCTTTAGTAGAAATGGGGTTTCACTCTGTTGGCCAGGCTGGTCTGAAACCCCTGACAACAAGTGATCTGCCCACCTTGGCCTCCCAAATTGCTGTGATTACAGGCATGAGCCACCACTCCTGGCCACAATGAGGTTTTTAAATAATTCTGATTTCCTACTGTTGAGCAGGGAGCTGAGCAATTTCAACAGCTCATGGGCCTAAACTAGGAGAAGACTGAGGACAAACTCTAGAACACGTGTGATTAAATTAATTATAATGGAAACCAAATCAAATTTAATAAGGCTGTACCTTTTAGTTTCAAGATGTTTCCCCTCATTTGAAATGTGGTGTTATTCAGTGGAAAAGAAAACTGGTGTTTATCTCCAGAGTAAATAACAGGGTTCCCTGCAGGGATTGATTGACTGAGAGCTATGGCTCAGGATTAAAAATCCTTCTTTTTTCCACTTATCAACTAAAAATAAATTTCTAAACTCCTATTGACTAAATGGACCTCTCTTCTTGGATAAGGACATTCCAAAGTTAACCTGAAAATCTAGTTCAAGCCATGGGTCACACATGCCTCATTATACTCTCCTCTCTTTGGTTTTAATTTTAATTTCAATTTCCATTTTAAATTTATTTTTGTGGGTACATGGTGTATATATTTATGGGGGTACGTGACATACTTTGATACAGGCATGCAATGAGTAATACATAATAAAAACTGGGTATCCATCCCCTCAAGCATTTACAGCGTGTGTTATAAACAATCCAATTATACTCTTTCAGTATTTTAAAATGTGTAATTAAATTATTTTTTACTATAATCACCCTGTTGTGCTATCAAATACTGTCTTATTCATTCTTTCTAACATTTTTTTACCCATTCAGCATCCCCACTATCCCCCTGTTCCCTCCCTGCTCTTCCCAACCTCTGGTAACCATCCATATACTCTATCTCTATGACACCAATTGTTTTGAATTTTAGCACCCACAAATAAGTGAGAACATGTGACATTTGTCTTTCTGTGCCTGACTTATGTCACTTAATATAAAGACTTTCAGTTCCATTTATGTTATTGCAAATGGCAGGCTCTCATTCTTTCTTAGAGCTGAATAGTACTCCATTGTGTATATGTACCACATTTTCTCTATCCAGTCAGCTGTCGAGGGACATTTAAGTTCCTTCTAAATCTTGGCTATTATAAACCCTGCTGTAGCAAATATGAGAGTGCCAATATGTCTTTGATTTACCAATTTTATTTCTTGTAGGCATATACTGAGCAGTGGGATTGCTGGACCATATAGTAGCTCTATTTTTAGTTATATCAGGAACATCCAAACTGTCCTTAACTGTGCTCCCAACAACAGTGTACAAGAGTTCCCTTCACCTCACATACTCACCAGCATTGGTTTTTGACTGACTTCTGGATAAAAGCCACCTTAACTGGGGTGAAATATCTCATTTTGGGTTTGATTTGCATTTCTATGATGATCAGTAATGTGGAGCACCTTTTCATTTGCCTGTTTGACATTGCATGTCTTCTTTTCATAAATGTCTATTTAAATATTTTGTCCACCCTTTAATTGGATTATTATATTTTTTATAGAATTTTTCGAACTCAATATACTGTAGTGTATTAGTCTGTTTCAGCACTGCTATAAAAAATACTCAAGACTGGGTTATCTATTTATTTAATGAGATGAAGTCTTGATCTGTTGCCCAGGCTGAAGTACAGTGGTGCAATCTTGGCTCACTGCAACCTCTGCCTCCTGGTTCAAGCAATTCCCTGCCTCAGCCTCCTGAGTAGCTGGGATTACAGGCACCTGCCACCATGCCTGGCTAATTTTTGTATTTTTAGTAGAGACGGGGTTTCACCATCTTGGCCAGGCCTGTCAGGAACTCCTGACCTCGTGATCCACCCGCTTCAGCCTCCCAAAATGCTGAGATTACAGGCATGAACCACCGCACCTGGCAAGACTGAGTAATTTATAAAGGAAATGGGTTTAATTGACTCACAGTTCCACATGGCTTGGCAGGCCTCAGAAAACTTACAATCATGGTAGATGGGGAAGCAGGCACCTCTTACGTGACAGCAGGTGAGACAGCATGTATGTGAAGCAAAGGGTGAAGAGTCACTTATAAAACCATCAGATCTCATGAGAACTCACGCATTATCAGAAGAACAGCATGGGGGAAACCACCCCCATGATCCAGTCACCTTCTACCAGGTCTCTCCCTCAAAACCTGGGGATTACAATTCAGTATGAGATTTGGGTGGGGACACAAAGCCTAATCATATCATGTAGCTATTAATTGCTTTTCAGATGGATAATTTACAAATATTTTCTCCCATTCTGTGGATTTTCTCTTCACTTTGTTTATTGTTTCCTTCACTTTAAAAAGGCTTTCTGACTTGCTGTAATCCCATTTGCCCATGTTTGTTTTGGTTGTCTGTGTTTATAGGACATTATTTAAGAAATTTTTGCCCAAACCAATGCCCTAAAGAGTTTCCCCAATGTTTTATTGTAAAAGTGTGATAGTTTGAGATGTTAGGTTTAAGTCTTTAATTCATTTTAATTTGATTTTTTATGTGGCAAGAAATAGGGTTCTAGTTTTATTCTTCTGCCTATGGCTTGCCAGTTTTCCCAGCCCTATTTATTACAAAAACTGTCTAATTTTTTATTGTATGTTCTTGGCACTTTTGTTGAAAATAAGTTTAGTTTAGCTGTATGAGTTGGTTTCTAAGGTCTTTATTTCGTTTCATTTGTCTTTATGTCTGTTTTTATGCTAGTGTCATGCTGTTTTAATTACTATAAATTAGTAGTATAATTTAAAACCAGGTAATGGAATTCCTCCAGTTTTGTTTTATATAGTCAGCATAGCTTTGACTATTATGGTGTTTTGTGACCATTCCATATAAATTTCAGAATTTTTTTTTCTATTTCTGTGAGGAATGTCTTTTTTTTTTTTTTTAGATGGTGTCTCGCTCTGTCACCTAGACTGGAGTGCAGTGATGTGATCTCGGCTCACTGCCACCTCTGCCTCCTGGGTTCAAGAAGTTATCTGCCTCAGCCTCCTGAGTAGCTGGGAAGGCACCCACCACCACGCCTGGCTAATTTTTTTGTATTTTTAGTAGAGATGGGGTTTCACCAATTTGGCCAGGCTTGTCTTGAACTCCTGACCTCATGATCCACCCACCTCGGCCTCCCAAAGTGCTGGGATTACAGGCATGAGCCACTGCCCCTCACCTGTTACTTTGATAGAGATGGCATGAAACGTATATATTTCTTTGGATTGTATGGATTTTAGAAAAATACTGATTCTTCCAATCTGTGAACATAAAAATATCTTTCCAATTTTTGGGTCCTCTTTCATTTCTTTTATCAGTGTTTTACAGTTTTAACTGTTGAGAACTTTTATTTCTTTGGTAAGTTCCCACACATTCTGTTTTATTTGTGTTTATTGCAAATAGTTTTACATTTTTGAATTCTTTTTCAGTTTGTTGACTGTTGGCATATAGAAATCCTACTGATTTGTATATGTTGATTTTGTTTTCTGCAAATTCACTCAAATTATTACTTCTAATAGTTTTTTGGTGGATGTATTAGGCCACTCTCACATTGCTATAAAAGATAATCAGTGACTGGTTAATTTATAAAGAAAATAGATTTAATTGGTTCATGGTTCTACAGGCTGTACAGAAAGCATAACACTGGCTTCTGCTTCTAGGGAAGCCTCTGACAACTGACAAGGTGAAAAATGAATCCAGTGCTTGCATATCACATGGTAAGTGCGAGGGCAGAGGGTAAGTGCTACACACTTATAGATAGCCAGCTCTCATGAAAACTTACTATTGTGGGAATGGCACCAAAGGAAATGATTCTAAACTCTTCATGGAAATCCTGCCCTTATGATTCAATCACCTCCCCACTAGGCCCACTTCCAACATTGAGGGTTACATTTCAATATAAGATTCTGGTGGGAACACACACCCAAACTATATCATTTTGCCTCTGGCCATTCGAAATCTCATATCCTTCTCATATTTCAAAATAAAATCATGACTTCCCAATAATTCCCAAAGTCTTAACTCATTTCAGCCTTAACTCAAAAGTCAAAAGTCTCATCTAAGACAAAGCTAGTTTATTCCTCCTATAAGCCTGTAAAATAAAAAAAAAACAAGTTAGGTACTTCCAAGATACAAGTGGGGCAGAGGCATTGGGTAAATACTCCTATTCTAAAAGGAAGAAATCAACCAAAAGAAAGGGGCCACAGGACCCACGAAAGTCTGAAACCCAGAAGGGCAGTTATTGAATTGTAAGTCTCCAAAATAATTATTTTTGACCCTGTGTCCCATTTCCAGGGCACACTAATGCCTTGGGAAGGTTCAACCTTGTGACTTTGCATGGTTCAAACCCCATAGCTGCTCTCATGGGCTGGCATTGTGTGCCTCTGGCTGGTATTGTGTGTCTCTGGCTTTTCCAGGTGCAAGGTGCAAGCTGTAGCTAGATCTACCATTCTGGGGTCTGGATGACAGTGACCCTCTCCTCACAGATCTACTAGGCCATGCCCCAGTGGGGAGCCTGCATGGGGACTGTCACCCCACATTTCTTTTCTCCATTGTTTTAGTAGAGGTTCTCCATGAGGGCTCCACCCCTGCAGCATGCTTCTGCCTGCACACCCTGGCTTGCTCACACATCCTTTGAAACAAAGGTGGAGGCTCCCAAGTCTAAACTCTTGCATTTTGTGCACCCATGGGCCTAACACCACATGGAAGCTACCAAGGCTTATGGCTTGCACCCTCTGAAGCAGTGACTGGACTTGTAACTGTGTCAATTTGACCTACACCTGGAGCTGAAGAAGTGGTCAGGATGCAGGGAGCCATGTTCCAAAGTTACCCAAGGCAGCAGGTCCTGGGCCTGATCCCAGAAACTATTCTCTTCTTTTAAGCCTCAGGGCCTGTGATGGGGGGCTGCCTTTCAGATTTCTAAAATGCCTTCAATTCCTCTTTCCCATTGTCTTGGCTATCAACACTTGCTTTTTTTTAGGTCATACAAATATCTCTAACAAGTCGTTGCTCCATAGCCTGCTTGAGTTCCTCTCTCATAAAATCTTTTTATTTTTTAGCCACATGACTAGGCTGCAAAGTTTTCAAGCTTTTACACTATGCTTCCCTTGTAAGTATAAGTTACAACTTATATTTTTTTTTTGCTGGATCATGTGAGCATAAGTTGTTAGAAGCAGCCAGACAACATCTCAAATGCTTTGCTGCTTAGACATTTTTCCAACAGAAACCCTAAATCATCAATTCCAAAATCAAAGTTTTATATATCCCTAGGGCATGACAGAAACTCAGCCAACCACTTTGCTAAGACAACACGCATGACCTTTGTTTTGGTCCTAATAAGTTTCTAATTTTATCTGAGACCTCCTCAGCCTGGCCTTCACTGTCCGGATCACTATCAGCATTTTGGTCACAGCCATTCAACCAGGCTCTTAAGAAAATCTCAACTTTCTCTCATTTTTCTGTCTTCCTCTGAATCCTACAAACTCTTCCAACCTCTGCCTGTTTACCCAATTACAAAGCTGATTTCACATTTTCAAGTATTCTTATAACAATTTTTCACTCCTTGGTGCCAATTTTCTGTATTAAGCTATTTTTGCATCACTGTAAGAGTGGGACTGGATAATTTATTTTTAAAAAAGGAGGTTTAAGTGGCTCAGCTCATGGTTCTACAGGCTGCAGAGAAGACATAGCACTGGCATATGCTTCTGGGGAGGCCTCTGGAAGTTTACAGTCATGGCAGAAGTTGAAGCAGAATCTTACACATCAAACGGCAAAAAGCTGGAGCAAAAAACAGAGGGGCGAGTTGGTACACACTTTTAAATAACCAGATCTTATAGGAACTCACTCACTATTAAGAGGATCGTACCAAATGGGATGGTGCTAAGCCATTTTTGAGTAATCCACCCCGACGGTTAAATCACTTTTCACCAGGCCCATCTCCAACATTGAGAATTACATTTAAATATGAGATTTGGGAGGGGACACACATTCAAACCCTATCAGAGAAGTCTTTATGTTTTTTCAAATATAAGATTATATCATTGGCCAAAAAAGATAATTTGACTTTTTTTCCAATGGGTATGCATTTTATTGCTTTCTCTTGTCTGATTGTTCCAGATAGGACTTTCAGAATTATGTTGAATAACAGTGGTAAAAGTGGACATTCTTGTCATCTTCCAGATTTTAGAGGAAAGGCTTTTAGATTTTCCCCACTTAGTATGATACTAGCTGTGGGTCTGTCATATATGACTTTTATTATGTTGAGGCATGTTCATTCCATACCCAGTTTTCAAAGACTTTTTGTAATTAAAGAATATTAAATTTTATTAAATAATTTTTTAGCATAATTGAAATGATTATATGGATTTTGTCTTTTTTTTTTTGAGATGAATTCTCCCTCTGTCACCCAGGCTAGAGTGCAATGGTGTGATCTCAGCTCACTGCAACCTCTGCCTCCTGAGTTCAAGTGATTCTCCTGCTTCAGCCTCCCGAGTAGCTGGGATTACAGGTGCCCACCACCCTGCCTGGTTAATTTTTGTATTTTTAGTAGAGAAGGGATTTTGCCATGTTGGCCAGACTGGTTTCAAACACCTGAACTCAGGTGATCTGTCCACTCGGCTTCCCAAAGTGCTGGGATTACAGGTGTGGGCCACTGTGCTCGACCCCTTCATTCTGTTTATGTGATGTATCACATTGATTGATTTGAATGTTGAACCATCCTTGCATCCCTGGGGATAAATCCCACTTGGTCATTATGAATTACCCATTTATATATTGTTTAATTGAGTTTGCTAGGTGTTTTTCAAATTTTTGCCCCAGTATTCTCAGATATGGGCCTGTAGTTTGCTTTTTAATGTGCCTTTGTCTGGTTTTGATATCAGGGTAATACTAGCCTCAAAGAATGAGTTTGAAATGTCCTTTCTTTCTCTATTTTTCAATCTGGTCTTACTGACATTTTTATTAAGGCTTTAACTTTGTTAATTGTTATTGGTCTGTTTGGGTTTTAGATTTTTTCCTAGTTCCATCTTGGCAAGCTGTGTGTGTCTAAGAATTAATTTCCTCTAGGTTTTCTAATTTGTTGGCATACAATTGCTGATAGTAGCCACTAATGATCTTTTGATTTTCTGAAGCGTTACTTATAATGTCTCCTTTTACACCTCTGATTTTACTAACTTGTATCTTCTCTGTTTTTTAGTTAGCCTGTCTAAATATTTGTCAGTTGTTTTACTTTTCAAAAAATCAACTTTTTGTTTCATTAATCTTTTGCATTGTTTTCTTCATTTTAACTTTATTTACTTCCACTGTAATCTTTATTATTTCTTTTCCTCTAATTTTGGGTTGGTTTGGCCTTTTTATTCTAGTTAATTAAGATGTATCGTTAGGTTATTTATTTGAAGCTTTTCTGTTTTTTATGTAGGCACTTACAGTTATAAATTTTCCTTTTATAATAGTACCTCTTTTACCATATTCCATAGGTTTTGCTATGCTATGTTTCCATTTTCATTTGTTTCAAGAAATTTTTCCGTTTTCTTAATTTTTTTATCGACTTACTAATCATTCAGGAGCATATTGTTTAATGTCCATGTGTTTGTATAGTTTCTGAAATTCCTTTTTTAATTGATTTCTAGTTTTATTTCCTGTAGTCAGAGAAAATGCTTGATGCTACTTTAATTTTTTGGAATGTTTTTAGACTTGTTACTTAACATATGGTCTATCCTTGAGAATAACCCATGTGCTGAGGAGAAGAATGTTTATTCTGCAGCTGTTGCATGAAATTTTCTGTAAATATCTATTAGGTTCATTTGTTCTATAGTGCAGATTGTCTGATGTTTCTTTGTTGATTTTCTGTCTGGAAGGTCTATCCAGTGACTAAAGTGGGGTGTTGAAGTGTCCAGCCATTATTGTATTGAGGTCTCTTTCTTTAGCTCTTATAATATTTGCTTCATTTATCTAGGTGCTTTATTGTTGGGTGCATATATATTTTCAATTATTATATCCTCTTGATGAATTGATCTCTTTATTATTATGTAATGACCTTTTTAATCTCTTTCTATAGTTTTTTGTTGAAATCTATTTTTGTCTGGTATAAGTACAGCTATTTCTGCAAAGAACTCAAGCAAATTTACAAGAACAAAACAAACAAACCCAGTGGGTGAAGGATATGAACAGACAGTTCTCAAAAGAAAACATTTATGCAGCCAACAGACACATGAAAAACTGCTCATCATCAATGGCCATCAAAGAAATGCATATCAAAACCACAATGAGATACCATCTCACACAAGTTAGAACAGCAATCATTAAAAACTCAGGAAAAAACAGGTGCAGGAGAGGATGTGGAGAAATAGGAACAGTTTTACATTGTTGGTGGGACTGTAAACTAGTTCAACCATTGTGGAAGACAGTGTGGTGATTCCTAGAGGATCTAGAACTAGAAATACCATTTGACCCAGCCATCCCATTACTGGGTGTATACCCAAAGGATTGTAAATCATGCTGCTATAAAAAAATGGAGGCTTTCTAAATAGATCTTCATTAATGTTGAAAGAACGAGGTTTTAAGTCTTGGTCTCAGCCAAAAGGAATTCCTTGCATACTCAGGAGGGATGTGAAACACTTGCATTTTTACATTAGATATTCTTAGAGAGAAAGAGGACCATGTGTAATGGAAAGTTGCTAACTTTCCCTCAGAGAGACCAGGTTGATTCACTGAGAAAGTTTGAATTGGTTTAGAAAGCATAGTTCTGAGTTTTCTAGAAGGAGAAAAGTTAGGGTAGGGCATAAGAAATAATGCCCACATCAAAAAGTTAGAAAGATCTCAAATTAACAATCTAACATCACAACTGAAAGAATTAGAGAAGCAAGAAGAATTCAACCACAAAGCTTATAGAAGACAAGAAATAACTAAAATTAGAGCAGAATTGAAAGAAATAGAGACATGAAAATCTGTTCAAAAAAATCACTTAAAGTTTTTTGAAAAAGTGAATAAGATAGATAGGTACTAGCTAGATGAATAAAGAAGAAAAGAGAGAAGATTCAAATAAACAAAATTAGAAATGATGAAGGGAATGTTACCACTGACCCCAGAGAAATAAAAATAACAACCAGCAACTACTATGAACACATCTACACACACAAACTAGAAACCCTAGAAGAGATGGATAAATTCCTGGCCACATACACCATCTCAAGACTGAACCAGGAAGAAACTGAGTCCCTAAACAGACCAATAATGAGCTCCAAAAAATTGAATCAGTAGTAAATAGCCTACCAACCAAAAAAAAAAAAAGCCCAGTACCTGATAGATTAATAGTCAAATTTTAACAGATATACGAAGAAGAGCAGTACCCTTCCTACTAAAACTATTTCAAGAAATAGAGGAGGAGGGACTCCTCCCCAACTTGTTCTACGAGGCCAGCATCACCTGATACCAAAGCCTGGCAGTGACACACAAAAAAAGAAAGCTTCAGGCCAGTATCCTTGATGAACATCCTTTCAATAATCCACAACAACATCCTTGCAAACCGAATCCAGCAACACATCAAAAGGCTAATTCAACACAGTGAAGTAGGCTTCTTCCCTGGAATGGAAGGTTGGTCCATCATGGGCAAATCAACAAAATGTGACTCACAACATAGACAAAACTAAGGACAAGAGCCATGTGATTGTCTCAATAGATGCAGAAAAGCCTTCAGTAAAATTCAGCAATGCTTTATGTTAAAAAGTCTCAATAAATGAGGTATTGAAGGAACATACATCAAAATAATAAAGGCCACCCATGACAAACTCACAGCCAACATTATACTAAATGGGCAAAGTCTGGAAGCATTCTCCTTGAAAACCGGCACAAGACAAAGATGCCCTCTCTCACCACTCCTATTCAGCACAGTATTAGAAGTCCTTGCTAGAGCAATCAGACAAGAGAAAGAAATAAAATGTATTTAAATAGAAAGAGAAGTCCAACTACCTCTGTTTGCAGACAACATAATTCTCTATCTAAACCCTATAGTTGTGACCCAAAAGCTCCTTAAGCTGATAACATTCCACACAGTTTCAGGATACAAAATCAATGTACAAAATTTGCTAGCATTCCTATACACAAGAAGAGCCAAACTAAGAGCCAAATCAGAGAGGCAATTTTATTCACAATTTCCACAAAAAGAAAAAAATACATAGGAATACAGCTAACCAGGGTGGTGAAAAATATCTATAATGAAAATTACAAAACACTGCTCAAAGAAGTCAAAAAAAACACAAACAAATGAAAAATCATTCCATGTTAATGGAGAGAAAGAAGTAATATCATTTAAATTGTTGTACTGCCCAAAGCTATGTTAAACTACCAATGACATGCTTCACAGAAGTAGAAAAGGATATTTAAAAATTCGTATAGAACCAAGAAAGAACCTAAGTAGCCAAGGCAATCCACAAAGCTTGAGGCATCACATTACTTTACTTCAAACTATACTACAGCACTACAGTAACCAAAACAACATGGTACTGGTATAAAAACAGACACATACACCAATGGAACAGAATAGAGAGCCCAGAAATATGACCACATACCTACAACTATCTAACCTTTGACAAAGCTGGCAAAAACAAGCAATGGAGAAAAGATTCCCTATTCAATAAATGGTGCTGGAATAACTGGCTAGCCATATGCAGAAGATTGAAGTTGGACTTCTTCCTTATACTACACAAAAAAACAACCCAAGATGGATTAAATACTTAAATGTAAAACCCAAAACTATAAAAGCCCTGGAAGACAACCTAGGCAATACCATCCTGGACATAGAGACAGGCAAAGATTTCATGATAAAGACACCAAAAACAATTACAACAAATGCAACTATTGACAAGTGGGATCTAATTAAACTTAAAAGCTTCTGCTCAGCAAAAGAAATTATCAATAGAGTGAACATTGCTTTTGGTGTTTTAGACATGAAGTCCTTGCCCATGCTATGTCCTGAATGGTATTGCCTAGGTTTTCTTGTAGGATTTTATGGTTTTAGGTCTAACATTTAAGTCTTTAATCCATCTTGAATTAATTTTTGTATAAGGTGTAAGGAAGGGATCCAGTTTCAGCTTTCTACATATGGCTAGCCAGTTTTCCCAGCACCATTTATTAAATAGGGAATCTTTCCCCATTTCTTGTTTTTGTCAGGTTTGTCAAAGATCAGATAGTTGTAGATATGCAGCATCATTTCTGAGGGCTCTGTTCTGTTCCATTGGTCTATATCTCTGTTGTGGTACCAGTACCATGCTGTTTTGGTTACTGTAGCCTTGTAGTATAGTTTGAAGTCAGGTAGCGTGATGTTGCGGCACTATTCACAATAGCAAAGAGTTGGAACCAACCCAAATGTCCAACAATGATAGACTGGATTAAGAAAATGTGGCACATATACACCATGGAATACTATGCAGCCATAAAAAATGATGAGTTCGTGTCCTTTGTAGGGACATGGATGAAACTGGAAAACATCATTCTCAGTAAACTATCGCAAGGACAAAAAACCAAACACCGCATGTTCTCACTCATAGGTGGGAATTGAACAATGAGAACTCATGGACACAGGAAGGGGAACATCACACTCCGGGGACTGTTGTGGGGTGGGGGGAGGGGGGAGGGACAGCATTAGGAGATATACCTAATGCTAAATGACGAGTTAATGGGTGCAGGAAATCAACATGGCACATGGATACATATTTAACAAACCTGCACATTGTGCACATGTACCCTAAAACCTAAAGTATAATTTAAAAAAAAAAGATATATACTAATAAAAAAAAATAGAGTGAACAGACAACCTATAGAATGAGAAAAAGTATTTACAAACTATGTCTCAGATAAAGATCTAATATTCAATATGAGGAACTTAAATTTACAAGAGAAAAACAAACAACCTATTAAAAAGTGGCCAAAGAATTGTCTATTCATGTCCTTAGCCTACTTTTTGATGGGATTGTTTGTTTTTTTCTTGCTAATTTGTTTGAGCTCATTGTATATTCTGGATATTAGTTCTTTGTCAGATATACAGATTGTGAAGATTTTCTCCCATTCTGTGGATTGTCTGTTTACTCTGCTGACTGTTCCTTTTGACGAGAAAAAGCTCTTTAGTTTAATTAAATCCCACCTGTTTATCTTTGTTTTTCTTGCATTTGCTGTTGGGTTCTTGGTCATGAAATCTTTGCCTAAGCCAATGTCCAGAAGGGTTTTTTTGATGTCGTCATCTAGAATTTTTATACTTTCAGGTCCTAGATTTAAGTTCTTGATCCATCTTGAGTTGATTTTTGTATAAGGTGAGAGATAAAGATCCAATTTCATTCTCCTACTTGTGGCTTACCAATTATCCTAGTACCATTTGTTGGGTAGGGTGTTCTTTCCCCACTTTGTTTTTGTTTGCTTTGTCAAAGATCAGTTGGCTGTAAATATTTGGGTTAATTTCTTGGTTCTCCATTATGTTCCATTTGTCTATGTGCCTGTTTTTATACAAGAACCATGCTGTTTTTGTGACTATGGTCTTATGATATAGTTTGAAATCAGGTAATGTGATGCCTTCTGATTTGTTCTTTTTGTTTAATATTGCTTTGGCTATGCGGGCTCCTTTTCGGTTCCATATGAATTTTAGGATTGTTTTTTCTAGTTCTGTGAAGAATGATGATGGTATTCTGATGGCAATTGCATTGAATTTGTAGATTGCTTTTGGTGGTATGGTCATAGACAATTCTCAGAAGATATACAAATGGCCAACAAACTATGAAAAAATGCTCAGCATCACTAATGATCAGGGAAATGCAAATTACAACCACAATGCAATGCCACCCAACTCCCACAAGAATGATCATAATAAAAAAAAATAGATGTTGGTGTGAATGTGGTGAAAAGGGAACACTTCTACACTGCTGGTGGGAATGTAAGCTAGTACAATCACTATGGACAATAGTATGGAGATTCCTTAAAGAACTAAAAGTAGAAGTACCATTTGATCCACGAATCCCACTATTGGCTATGTACCCAGAGGGAAAAAAGTAATTATACAAAAAAGATACTTGCACACACATATTTATAGCAGCACAATTTGCAATTGCAAAAATGTAGAACCAATCCAAGTGCCCATCAATCAAAGAGTGGATGAAGAAACTGTGGTATACATGTATGATGGAATACCACTCAGCCATAAAAAGGAATGAATTAATGGCAGTTGCAGCAACCTGGATGGGATTGAAGACTATTATTCTAAGTGAAGTAACTCAGGAATGGAAAACCAAACATCATATATTCTCAATTATAATTTGGAGATAAGCTATAAGGATGCAAAAGCATAAGAATGACACAATGGACTTTGGGGACTCAGGGAGAAAGGGGAGAAGGTGGTGAGGCATAAAAGGCTACAAATTGGGTTCAGTGTATACAGATGAGGTGATGGATGCACCAAAATCTTACAAATCAATAAATAACTTACTAATGTAACCAAATGCCCCCGGTGTCCTAAAACCTATGGAAATAAAAAAATGTTTAAAAAGTGGGCAAAGGACATGAATGCTTTTCAAAAGAATACATACATGTGACCAACGACCATAGAATACAAAGCTCAATATCACTGATCATTAGAGAAATGCAAATCAAAGGCACAGTGAGACACCATCTCACACCAGTCAGAATGGCTATTATGAAAAAGTCAAAAAATAACAGATGCTGGCAAGGTTGTGGAGAAAGAGAACACATACACTGTTGGTGGGAGTGTACATTTGTCCCACCATTGTGGAAAGCACAACAGTGCTTTCCTCGAAAGAGATAAAAGCAGAACTATCACTTGACCCAGCAATCTCACTACTGGGTGTATACCCAGAGGTATATAAGTTGTTCTGTCATAAAGACACAAGCACGTAAATGTTTATTGCAGCACTATTCACAATAGTAAAGACATGGAATCAACCTAAATGCCCAGCGATGACAGATTGGATGCAGATAATATGGCACATTGTGGAGGAAAAGTTAAATCTTAAATTTGAACTCAATTGAACAGAGACACAAACAATGGTCACTAAGTCCTGGAACGAGTTGTGTGAGCCCCTTGAGGCATTCATCCAGTGCTGCTTCGGAGAAACAGTTATTGAAAAACAACAGTTATTGAAAAACAGTTGTTGAGAAACAACAGGCAATTGCAAAAACAAGTTGACCTTTTTGTGTTCCTTGAGCTCAGTTGTGAAGGGCCCTCATGCCTGGGCCTCATGACAAACAACTTGTTACAAAAAGAGCTTGGTTCCCAGACTGTGCCGAAGCTTCATGGGACCTCTCCTCATTTGTGCACGGACTAGTGGGCAATTCTGAATCCCAGGCTGTTGCTTCCCAGTCTGGTGATGCATCCCCCATAATCTGGTGAGTGTAAATATATATATATATATATATGTATGTATATACATTTTCCCTTCTCCCCTTCCCATTAAAATTTGTTTATTGTATCATTTGCTTATTATATCTATATTGCCATATACTTGGGATAAAGTCTGTTTACCTTTAAATGTATTGTGTGTTTCTTTTCTTTCCTCACATGTTTCCCACACAGAACACACATATGCACCACGGAATACTATGCAGCTACGTGTTCTCACTTGTAAGTGGGAGCTAAATAATGAGAACTTATGAACACAAAGAAGGAAACAACAGACAACAGACACTGGGGTCTACTTGAGTGGGGAAGGTGGGAGAAGGGAGAGGAACAGAAAAGATAACTATGCGGTACTGGGCTTAATACTTGTGTTATGAAATAATCTGTATAACAAGCCCCTGTGGTATGAGTTTATCTATGTAACAAACCTTCCCATGTACCCCCGAACCTAAAATAAAAATTGTTTTAAATCCTTTATGAAAGCTGTAAGATCTGCTCCTATGTGTTTGTATGTCTATATGTGTTACATGTATGTGATAATATTTTGTAAATAAAGCTCGTTCTTAAATCGTTAGTTAAATAGAAATAGCTTTACAATTATCCATTAAAAATAATTAGATGCTTGATTTAACTGTGAGCTTATGTCTTTTGTTGAGAGTTTCTAGATTCATGGGTCTTGATAGGTGACCATGAAGAAGTGTGGAGACACGTCCTCAGTGCCTAGACCAGCAGCTACAAGCCAGAATCAAGCAGTTGGCCCCTTCTTTCTGTGCTTTTCCTGTTTTGCCTCCTGGCTCTTTTAGGCGGGATTGGATCCTCCAGTTACAGCCTTCACAGCTCTGTCTTTAGTCCTAATGGATTCAGGCAGGCCTTGATCTTCATAGTTTTCCTGGGTGCCATGTGGCTACTTGGGACCTAGAATTACTGAGGGAAGACATTAGGGATGTTACCTGTGTCATAGTTTCAAAATTCTGTTCATTAATTTAAAATCTTAAAGCCACGTTAAATTAAGTAATACATAACCATAAAATATCTTGAGTCATTTGTAAGCTAAAATAGTGAAATATTAACCATTAAAAATTAGTTTAGGTGTATATACCATGACATGTTACTTGTATATGGTATAGAAAACCTAAATATCTTTGGTTCTGTTAATAAACAGTAATTTGAAGAACGATATTTCTTAAAAGTTATAAAATGGTTTTTATCTAAAAATACTGATACGAGACAGTTGAAAATCACTTTTTAGGGTTTTCACTGTAAATTGGGGCTCCTAAGACTTAATTACTAGATATGAGAGAAACAATTCTGCATACAGAGTGTATAAAAAGCAAGATATGCTTTTTTTTTCTTTTTTGAGAATGAGTCCTGTTCTGTTGCCCAGGCTGGCATGCAGTGGCATGATCTCAGCTCACTGCAACCTCTGCCTCCCCGATTCAAGCGATTCACCTGCCTCAGCCTCCCAAGTAGCTGGGATTACAGGTGCTCGCAACCACACCCGACTAATTTTTGTATTTTTAGTAGAGACGGAGTTTCACCATGTTGGCCAGGCTGATCTCGAACCCCTGACCTCAAGTGATGCGCCTGCCTTGGCCTCCCAAACTGCTGGGATTACAGGCTTGTGAACATATGCTTTTGATGATAAAACTCATAAAGACATAAAAATGTGTTTTAATTTTTTTTGGATTGAAGTTACTTAAAAATTTCAAATTGAAGAAGTAAAAAAACTAGATAAAAATAGATAAATATAGAAAGTTGGGGGAAAATGCAAAGCATAGGTTCACAAAAATCTGGGATTAACAGATGACAACATTTGATAAATTTATTTATAAAGTTTTATTAAATTAACTTTAGAGGCTGGGCGTGGTGGCTCTGCCCTGTAAATAATAAAATCATCTTGCCAATTATGTCCGACTATGATAGTTTAAAGTCATTTCCACAGTAAATTGCTTAATTCTGAGGCAGTTTCTGAGAAACTTTACAATCTTGCAGAATCCTGGAAGATTGTATCTTTAAGGAGGTTCATGAAAGGATGGAGAAGGCCTGAGAAGCACTCTTGAATACAGGGTTTTGAGAACTTTAGAATTCTATTATTTGAACTGGGTAAGAATTCCCAGAACTTTAATGAAGAGACTGACTGGTTTATAAAACTGATAACCCAAGCAGAATAAAAATCAATTGAATACCAAGAAAATACTTTGCCAGATTTTCATGCCAAATCAGCCAGTACTTAAATTGTCTAGATAAAGAATATGAATGAACTGCATAGTCCAAGTCAAATTATCTATGATAATCCCTGATTAGTCAGTGCTATGCACCTAAGTTGAAGAAACAGTCCAATGTTAAGCATGGAGAACCAGAATGTCTTCCTTGTCCTTCCTGAGTTCTGAAAGCTTTTCTTATTAAAAGTTCTGCATTCTGATTCTTGGGTGTGAGAGTAAAGCAAGATGGCAGAAAGAAGGCTCCACTGATTGTCCCTCCTGCAAGGACACCAGATGAACAACCATTAATATCCACATGGAAAATACATTCATAAGAACCAAAAATCAGGTGAGTACTCAGAGTACCTGGTTTTAACCTCATATCACTGAAAGAGGCACTGAAGAGGGAGAAAAAACAGTCCTGAAATCACCATTTCCTCATCCCCAGCAGTGATGGCATGGTGCAGAGATCAACTCTGGGTTCTGCCGGAGGGAGAACACAGCAATTGTGAGGCAATGAACTCAGTGCTGTCCTGTTAGAGCAGAAAGGAAAACCAGACCAAATGCAGTTAATGCCCATCCACAGAGGGATCAATTAAACCAGCCCTAGCCAGAGGAGAATCAGATTCCAGTGGTTGGAACTTGAGTGTTTGGAAACCTGGCAACTAAGGGCTCCTGCACTCTGTGTGTCTAAGAAAACTTGAAAGGCAGCATAGGTCATCAGGACTGCAGCTCTTAGGTGAGGCCTAGGGCTGAACTGGGCCCAGGGACAGAGGACTGGGGTAGGGAGGGCATGCAACATACTGAGACACCAGCTGGGGCAGCCAAAGCAGTTCTGTCATTATCACTTCCCTAACACCAGACTGCACAGCTCATGGCTCCAAAAGGGACCCCATTCTTCTGCTTGAGGAGAGGAGGGAAAAGAATAGGGAGTACTTTGTCTTTCATCCTGGACACCAGCTCAGCCACAGCAAGATAGTGCACTGGTCAGAATCCTGCGGCCTCCTTTCCAGTCTCTGGCTCCTAGACATTCCTAGACACACCCTGGGCCAGAAGGAAACCTGCCGCCTTGAAGAAAAGAACCATGTGCTGGCAGGATTTATCGCCTGCAAACTTGAAAGCCTTTGGGCTCTGAATAACCAGAAGCCATACCCAGTACTACATCAAGGGCCTTGGATGATCCTCATAGACTTGCTAGATTTAGGTGAACTCAGCACATTACCAGCTGTGGTGGCTAAAAGGCAAAACTCCTTCTTCTTGGGAAAAGTAGAGGGAAAATTAAAGGGGACTTTGTCTTGCCCCTTAGGTACCAGCAAGGCCAGAGGTGGGTAGAGCACCAAGCGAGCTTTCGGAATCCCTGATTCTAGGACTTGATTCTTGATTGGCATTTATGAAGCTGCCCAGGGCCAGTAGGGAGCCCATTGCCCTGAAAACGGCAAGTCCCAGGCCAGGCAGCATCCACCGCAAGCTGACGAGAGGCTTTGGGCCTTAAGGGAACATTGGTGGTAGCCTGGCAGTACTCACTCTGGCCTGAGGTGGTGGTGGCTACTCTGCCTTTAGGAAAGGAAGGTAGGAATAGGAAGGACTATGTCTTGTGGTTTGAGTGCCAGATCAGCTGCAATGCAATTGAATGTCAAGTGGACTTCTAAATTTTACTCTACTCCATGACTTCTGAATGGCACTTCTGGACCCAGCCAGGGGCTGAGGGCACTCATTGCCCTAAAGGAAAGAACACAGGGCTGGCTTTGCCACCTGCCAATTGTAGAGACCAAAGGCCTTGAGTGAACATAGGCAATAGGCAGTCGTCAGAAAGTGCAGATAGCAGGGGTTGAGCAAGACCCGGTGCTGTGCTAGCTTCAGGTCTGATCCAGGGCAGTCATAGCGGTGGTGGCCAGGGGTGCTTGTGTCTTTTGTCTCCCAGCTTTAGTTGGCTTAGAACAGAGAGAAAGACTCTGTATCTTTGAGAGAAAATAATCGGTAGAGAACAAGAGTCTCTGGCTAGTAATCCAGAAAATTCTCCTGGATCTTGTTGAAGGCTGTCAAGGTGGTACTTCTCTGAGTCTAGAAGAATTACAGCATTATTGGGTACAAGGTACCCATAAAGCAGATATGGCTTAGATCACAACACCCAAGTCTTTTCAAATATGTGAAAAGTCTTCCGAAGAAAGATAGCTACAAATAAGCCCAGACAGTGAAGACTACAATAAATATTCACCTTTTCTCTTTAATTTTATTTCTTAAACCTCTCATATGGTGCTGCATGCCCAAGATTTTAATGTCCAGACACTGAAGAACATCTACTAGCATCAACACCATCAGGAAAACATGACCTCATCAAGTGAACTAAATAAGGCACTGGGGACAAATCCTGGAGAAAAAGAGATATGTGACCTTTCAGACACAGAATTCAACATAGCTGTATTTTAAAAAAAACTGAAAGAAACTTAAGTTAACAAAGTAAAGAAATTCCAAATTTTATCAGCTAAACTCAACAAAGAGATTGAAATAGTTACAGCAAATTAAGCAGAAATTCTGGAGCTGAAAAATGCAATTGGCATACTGAAGAATGCATTAGAGCCATTTAATAGCAGAATGGATCAAGCAGAAGAAATAGTGAGCTTGAAGACAGGCTATTTGAAAATACATTTTCAAAAGAGACAAAAGAAAAATAATTAAAAAAAAATGCCTACAGGATCTAGAAAAATAGCCTCACAAAGACAGATCTAAGAGTTATTATTTTTAAAGAAGATGTAGAGAAAAAGGCAGGGGTAGAAAAATTTATTCGAAGGGATAATAACAGAAAACTTTCCAAACCTAGAGAAAGATACCCATATCCAACTACAAAAATGTTATAGGACATTAAGCAGATTTAACCCAAAAAGACTACTTCAAAGCATTCAATAGATCTTCCAAAACTCAAAGATAAAGAAAAGTTCTAAAGGAAGAAAGAGAAAGAAACAAATAATATACCAGTGAGCTCCAACACCTCTGGAAGCAGACTTTACAGTGGAAACCCTACCGGCCAGGAGAGAGAAGCAATAAGTATTTAAAGTACTAAAGGAAAAAAAAAACTTTTACCTTAGAATACCATATACAGTGAAAATGTTCTTCAAATAAAAAGAAGAAATACTGACTTTTCCAGACAAACAAAAGCTGAAGTATTTTATGAATACCATGTCTGTCCTAAAGGAATGCTAGAGAGTACTTCAGTCAGGAAGAAAAGGACATTAACGAGCAATAAATGATCACCTGAAGGTTAAAAAAATCCTCACTGCTAATAGGATACAAAACAAAACAGAATATTATAACACTGTAGCTGTGTGCTGTGCAAACTACTCTTATTCAAAGTAGGAATACTAAATAATATCCAATCAAAAGTAATAACTACAACAACATTTCAAGACATAGCACAATAAAATATAAATAGAAACAACAAAAAGTTAAAAAGTGAAAGGATGAGCACACCCGTCCTGAGCTGGCCGATGTGGTGGAAGCTCGGAGCTCTGGAGCCGGGGAAGGCCGGAGCCTGGGCGGAAGGAGGCCGCCCGAGAGCCGGAAGCCTGGCAGGGGACGAGGCCTCCAGCGCCCCCACAACAGCAGGGCGGCGCCACATTGGTCCTGCGCGAGGCCTGGCCTCCGCGAGGCGGGACGCTCTGGGAGGCGGGCGGTGCTCGGGCGTAGAGGGAGACAGCTGCCCGGGGCACGGGCGAGCGGCTCTGGGGGTCCCGGATCCGAGCCCCGCTGCCCCTGGGTGGTGGTGACGCCTGGAGTCGGGCGGGCGTGGCTGGCCGGGCTCTTGGGCAGCCAGGCAGAGGTGGGGCGTCTAGGCCACACACCCTGAAGGCGCCCATCTCCTCTGATCTCGTGAAGCTAAGCAGGGTCGGGCCTGGTTAGTACTTGGATGGATTCCGCCTGGGAATAGCAGTACCATAGGCTTTTGGCTTCCCGCCCCCTCCCGCTTTCCCCCTTTTGTCTCCGTGCTTCCCAACCTCCCCGCCTCCATCCACCTTGTCCACCCCTGCGCCCCAGCCGAAGCCCAGGGCCTCCCCCTGAAGATCCGCCACTGCAGCACCACAGGCAGCAGCATCCCACCTCTTCCGACTCGCCGCAGCCCCACCAGGAGCCGGCTCCAACCCAGGCGGACGGGACCGACCCCGAGGGCGCAGGCGCGAGTTCCCTGAGGTCCCGGGTGTCTTTCATGCTCCCGGACGCCCAGGCAATTCAATCATTCATCCAGCGCCGCCGCAACCGTCCAAGCGGGGGAAGGGGCGGGCAGGGGCAGGGGGTCCGAAGACGCCAGCCAAGACCTCCGCTCCAGAACCCGTGGGCTGCTTTATCCGGGGAAGGACATTGCCTTCGCCAGCCACGAGGAAATCCGTCCCTGTGCACTTTGCCACCGACTTCGTGTAAACTCCAGTCCCGAGGACACGAGAGAGACCAGGCTGGCCCATGACAGGCTCAGAGCCACGCTCTCCCAGAGGATGGGCGCACTCTACAAATCTGGGGGCCCACCGCACCAAGAAGACAGAAAGAAGCAAACAAAGGAAGGACCTTATGAAACGCACCCCAAAGCAACCAACCAATCCAAGAAAATAAAACACGTCTCAGGGCTCTTGGTTTTCCCGCATGGGGACCCTGACCCCCTTTCTAGCCCGGCCTAAGCACCCTCCACCCCACCCCGGCCTGCTCAAAGGGGCCCTGTCTACCTGAGCAGAGCCTCCCTCTCCAAGGCTCTATCGCTCTCGCTCTACAACTCCCTCACCCTCTCCCTTTCTCTACTTCCCCCTCCACCTCCGCTCTTCTGTCGCGCTCTCTCTTTCCCTCTTTCCCTCTCTCTCTCTCTCCTCCCCCACTGTCTGTCTCTCTCTCTCCCTCTGGTTCTATCTCTCCATTCTTCTCTCCCTTGCTCTCCTTCTGTAGCAGGGAGCCGCAGACGAAACCCTCAGACACCGAGTTGTAGAAGGAAGGGCTTTATTCAGCTGGGATCATGGGTAGACTCACGTCTCCAAAAACCGAGCTCCCCTGAGTAATTCCTGTCCCTCTTAAGGGCTTACAACTCTAAGGGGGTCTGCGTGAGAGGGTCGTGATCCATTGAGGAAGCAGAGGGTACTGACTGGGAGCTGCATGCAGCGGTAATTAGATCAGAACAAAACAGGACAGGGATTTTCACAGTGCTTTTCTATACAACGTCTGTAATCTATAGATAACATAACCGATTAGGTCAGGGGTAGATCTTTAACTACCAGGCGCAGGGTGTGGCACCGGGCTGTCTGCCTGTGGATTTCATTTTGCCTTTTAGTTTTTACTAAAAGGGGAGCGCCCATGTGTGTCTGGGAATGGGTTTGCTCGTGATTGTGGTGGGGTGTGTCTGGATGTCCGTCAGTACCTTTGTCCGGGATCAGGCTGCCACTCTATTGCCAGCGCATGGGTGTCACAGTTGCTGTGATAGTCTCAGTACGCAGAAATTGGGCATAAGACAATATGAGGGGTGGTCTCCTCCCTTACTTCAAGCTATCTTTGTCTGTGTCTGTGTCTTTGTGTGTCCGTGTGTGTGTGCCCGTGTGTCTCCGTGTGTTCCATGTGTGTGTGCCCACGCGCTGCTCCCGTGTGTATCTGTGTGTGTGGGGTGGGTTTGCTCGTGGTGGTGGTGGGGTGTGTCTGGGTGTCCCATCAGCCCCTCTCTCCCGGGATCAGGCTGCTGGGCTCTAGTGCCAGCGCGGGCAAAGCAGGGCCTTGGCCAACGGGGCGGGTCCTCTTGGGACAAGCGACAATGGTGTGGGCGTTGTGAGAAAAAGGGCCCACGGTGCTGGGCCAGCTGTTTGCCCCTGGGCAGCCCTGACGGCTCTGGATGTGTGGGGCAAGAGGGGGCCTTGCAGGAGGGGCGGCGAGGGATCCAAAACAATTTTTCCGCGCAAGGCGGAGGACCAGAGGGATCCCAGAACGGCTGGCCCTGGGCCCTGATGCCTCAGAGCACACCCCGTCCTGAGCGGGCCCTATGTGTTGGAAGCTTGGGAGCTCCCGAGCCGGGAAGGCCTGGAGCTCTGCGAAAAGGGAGGCGCCTGGTGTGCCTGGAGCCTGGCAGGGGACTGAGGCCTGTGGCTCTCCCGCGCTGCAGCAGGGCGGCGCGTGGTCTGGCCGCAGGCGAGGGGGGTGGCTCTGGGAGGCCGGCGGAAGGCGCAGCGCGGCGGCCGGCGTGCTGGGGCCTTGGAAGAGCAGCCCGGCCGTGGGGGAGCGGCTCTGGGGTCCCGGATCTGAGGCCCGCGGCCCCGAGGTGGCGGTGACTCCTGAGTCGAGCAGGCATGACTGGGACGGGCTCTTGTGGCAGCCAGGCGCCACTGCGGCCTTTATGGCCACACCACCCTGAGCGCACGGGATCTTGACTGATCTTGGAAGCTAAGCAGAGGCGGGCCTGGCTAGTACTTGGGATGCGAGACCCCTGGGAATACTGGGTGCTGAAGGCTTTTGGCTCCCGCTCCCTCCCTCTTTCCCCCATTTGTCGCCATGCTTCCCAACTGCCCCTGACTCTACTCCAACTTTCCATGGGCTGCTTTCCACCGGGAAGGACATTGCCTTCGTCAGCCACCAGGAAAACCGTCCCTGTGCACTTGATTTTCATTGCCACCGACTTCTGTGTAAAATCCAGTCTCGGGGACACGAGAGAGACCCAGGTCTTGTGCCCTGTGAGCACGCTCGGCGTTATGGCTTCCGCCAGATGGACAGGCTCACTCTACAAATCTCGGAGCCTACCGCATCAAGAAGACAGAAAGGAGCAAACAAAAGAAGGACCCTATGAAACGCACCCCTAAAGTAACCAACCAATCCAAGAGTAAACACGTCTCAGGGCTCAGTTAGTCCCTGGCTTGGACGCCCTGCCCCCCTGTTCTGGCCCAGCCCAGCACCCTCCACCCCACCCCGGCCTGCTGAAAGGGCCCTGTCTACCAGAGCAGACCTCCCTCTCCAAGGCTCTATCGCACTCGCTCTCCAGCTCCCTCACCCTCTCTCTTTCTCTTCTTCCCCTCCACCTCTGCTCTTCTGTCACCTTTCTCTCTCTCCCCACCTCTCTGTCTCTATCTCTGTCTCTGTCTCACCCTTTGTTTCTATCTCTCCATCCCTCTCTCCCTTGCTGTCTTCAAGCTTGTCTTTGTGCGTGTGTCCATGCGTGTCCATGTGCGTGTGTGCCAGCTGCGCGTGCGCGCGCCCGTGTGTATCTTTTTGTGGGGGTGGTGGGTTTGCTCATGGGTGTGGTGGGGTGTGTCTGGGTGTCCGTCAACCCCTCTTTCCAGGATCAGGCTTCCGGGCTGTAGTGCCAGCCGGGACAAAGCAGTCCTTCCTGCCCCTTGGCCACGGCCGGGTCTTCCCTGGGACAAGCACAATGGTGTAGGCGTTGTGAGAAAAAGGGCCTGCGGGGCTGGGCCGGCTGTTCGCCCTGGGCAGCCCTGGCTTCTCTGGGTGTGTGGGCAAGAGGGGGCCTTGCAGGAGGGGCGGGGAGGAATCCAAAATAATTTCCGCGGCAAGGTGGAGGACCCAGAGGGGATCCCAGGACCCATGGGCCCTGGGCCCTGATGCCTGGGAGCACACCCCCGTCCTGAGTAGGCCCAAGTGTTGGAAGCTCCGGAGCTCGAGAGCCAGGGGAAGGCCTGTAGTGTCAGCTAAAGGGAGGCCTCCTGGAGAGTCAGATCCCTGGCAGGGATGGAGGCCTCTGGTGCCTCGGCGGTCCCGCGCATGGTCTGGCCGCCGGCGACAGCGGGACGCTCAGGGAGGCCGGCAGAAAGCGCCAGCGCGGTGACTGGTGGTGCTTGGGCGTATAAGAGGGGAGAGCAGCCGGCCCGCGGCAAGCAGCTCTGGGTGCCTGATCCCAGCCTCCGGCCCCGGGTTGGTGGTGACACCTGGAATCAGGCGGGCATAGCTGGACCGGCTCTTGACAGCCAGGCGCCCTTGCCATTGTCTACGGGCCATACCACTGAACAATGAGGAAACCAAGGCCGCGCCGTGGGCACCCTCGGCTGCCACTGCTTCCACAGGGCGGCGCACTCGACAAATTTCAGAGCCCACAGACCAAAGAGGACAGGAGGAGCAGCAAGAATGACGCTACGAAACGCACCCCAAAGAACCAACCAATCCAAGTAAAAACACGTCTCAGGGCTCCCCTGGTTTTCCGCGTGGGCGGCCCTGCCCCCTGTTCTAGCCCGGCCCAGGCGCCCTCCACCTACCCTGGCCAAAGGGCCCTTGTCTACCAGAGCAGAGCCTCCCTTCCAAGGCTCTGTAGCTCTCCCTCTCTAGCTCCCTCACCTCTCCCTTTCTTACTTCCCTCTCCACCTTGCGCGCTCTCGCTCTCTCTCTCTCTCTCCCTCTTCCAATCTCTCTCCTTCGCATTTCCTGGTCCTCTCGTTTCTATCGCTGTTTCTTCTCTCTCTCCGTTTCATACTTTCCATCCTCTGTCCCTTGCCTTGCTCAAGCTGGTCTTTGTGTGTCTGCTGTTTGCTTGTGTTTCCCGCGCGTGCCCCGTGTTGTTCTTGTGTTTGGGAATGGGTTTGCTAGTGATTGTGGTGGGGTGTGTCTGGCTGTCCCTCAGTACCTTTGTCCTGGGATCAGGCTGCCAACTCTATTGCCAGCGCCTGAGTGTCACAGTTGCCGTTATAGTCTCACACACTCAGGTGTGTATCTCGTTCATTTTCATGTAGACAACGAGAGCGAAACCACAGAGAAAAGAAACTTCCAGTGCATCACGGCCTGACGATGGATTCCTGTTTCCTGCAAAATGGGGAGTCTCCAATATAGCCTGTTTGAAACTGGAAAGGAGAGCACTGACACGAAGCTGGTCTTCCACGCATCCCTGGAAGTTTCTGGGGCCCCACAGAGCTCGGGAAACAAACAGTCAACATGGTCACGCTTTCGGGGGGGGGGCAGAGACTTGAGCAACAGGCACCTCTGCAGAGGGCAAAGAAACGTGGAATCCAGAATCACGCTTTGTTGGCCTGAGTGTGACTCTGTGTGGATGTGACTATCCGCCTCGCGCTCTGTTGCAGGCTCAACGTGGGGATATGTCATCTGTGAACCATGTGGATGAAAAACAGACAACCACGTGAGTCTCGGCTCATGGCTCTCTGGGGAATTCACTCATTCCTTCCGAAACGGAATTCGTCTGAATCGCTCCGGGATGAAGTAACCCAGGCTGGCGATTGGAGGGCCGCTGAGCGCCCCGCCGGCCAACGGGGCTGTGGGCCCAGCACTTAGCCCACACTGGGACCCAGCATTTTCCCGGAGTGCTGGGTCCTGTTGGTTCTGGAGGCAGAAGACCG